>NC_025687.1:22339358-22346097 GCF_000633955.1 Camelina sativa | reverse complement strand
TCTTGATATCCGTCCTAACACGAAGCCTGAAATGCGATTGATGCTCGGCTCATCAGTCGATGCTTCCAAGCAAGCTTCCTCTGGATCTTTTCCCTTTTCTTTGAATAAGGGAAGCTTTAAGCGAGTCAACTCTAGGGCTGATCTTGATTTTGACGCACCATGTTCAACAATGTTGCTGATGGATTATAGATGGCGAGCATCCTCTCAGTCATGTGTTTTGCGGGTTCAACAACCTCGTATCCTAGCTGTTCCTGACTTCCTTCTTGCGGTTGGTGAATTTTTTGTTCCAGCTTTGCGTGCAATAACAGGAAGAGACGAAACATTAGATCCAACAAATGATCCAATCACCCGAAGTCGTGGCATAATTCTCTCTGAGCCTCTTTATAAACAGACGGAAGATGTTGTGTACTTGTCCCCGTGTAGACAGTTAGTAGCAGACTCATTAGGCATTGATGAGTATACTTATGACGGATGCGGAAAGGTAGTATCTTTGAGTGAGCAAGGAGAGAAGAATTTAAACATAGGAAGATTAGAACCCATCATAATTGTTGGACATGGAAAGAGGTTGCGGTTCATCAATGTGAAAATTAAGGTGAGCTCTTCTCTTCTAATCAGTTTAATATTAAATTATATAATTGACAGATTCATTTGGCATGCTTAGAGTAAATTTCTATACATTTTCCAAGCGCTTATAGCGTGAAGAGGAGAAAGGAACTTTCTTGTTATAATCATTGCTCTACACTCGCCTTTTTCTAAAATTGGAGAAAGAACTTTCTTTTTCTAATCATTGCTCTACACTCGCCTTTTTCTAAAATTCGTGATTTATGCTAACTGTTTATTTTCTAAATTTTCATTCTATGTGACAGAATGGACCGCTTCTGAGCAAGTGCATTTACTTGAGTAACGATAGTAGCTGTTTATTTTCTCCGGAAGATGGTGTTGACATCTCAATGTTAGAAAACGCCTCATCAAATCTTGAGAATGTGCTTAGCCATGTGCACAAATCATCAGATGTTTCAGACGCTTGTCAATATGATTCGAAGTCTGGTCAGAGTTATACCTTTGAAGCTCAGGTATGTTTACTTGGAGATTTTGTTTTACTCACTGGTTTATTTAAGTTTTGAGTGCACTTTATAGTGGTTTTTTGTCTCTTTGTTTAATGGAAAGTTAAAAATGATACATGGTTCCTCTCTTTACTTGTTAACTTATGTTTTTAATCATTGTTCCGCTTCTTTCTTTTTCTCTTTTGACTCATAACATTTGTTACATAGAGGTCACTTACTCAACCTTCTCCAGAATCTACCACAAATTCTGGATACCAGGCTATCTGATTAATGAAACCAGAAATTCTTGTCTTGCTGTATTTGTTAAATTTATAGCTTGTTTTTGTGCAGGTTGTTTCTCCTGAGTTCACCTTCTTTGATGGTACAAAATCATCTCTGGATGACTCCACTGCTGTAGAAAAGCTTTTGCGAGTTAAATTGGATTTTAATTTTATGTAAGTGCAGCGTTCTCTAAACCATAGTATCAGTGATTTAAGTCTGTCAACATTTTGTCAGACATGAACGTTCTAGGTAGGCTGTTAAGGCTTAGTGGAACAACCCATTATCTCCGCAGACACTAATGTGATTGCTTGATTACTATCTCTATGACTGTATAAGGAAATGATTCTACTACTAGAGTAACCCCAATCTGACCTCCACTACATCCTGCTCATGAATTGAAAGCAAACTGTTTTCTTAACTAATTGCAGAAGTGGATCTTAATTTTACTGTTATGTTGTTGGATGTAATCTTACTTTTCCTTCAACAGGTATGCCTCAAAAGAAAATGACATCTGGGTTCGAGCTTTGCTGAAGAACCTGGTGGTTGAAACTGGTTCTGGTCTTATCATTCTTGATCCAGTTGATATCTCCGGGGGATACACTTCTGTCAAAGAGAAAACAAATATGTCCTTAACCTCCACTGACATATACATGCACCTTTCTTTTAGTGCTCTTTCTCTCCTACTGAACCTGCAGAGCCAAGTAACTGGGGCTTTACAATCTGGAAATGCTATTCCTTTAGCTTCATGCACCAACTTCCACAGGATTTGGGTTTCACCGAAAGGTATGGCATCAGTAAGTTATGTGGCATGGTTTAACTTTAAAGCTGTTTGATTTTTTGGTCTAGCCACATTGTCCATCTTTTTTAGCAAGTGTATCAGATATTTGCATCTTTGATTATTTCGTTTTGGGGATGATAAGCAGAAAATGGACCGAGGAACAACCTCACAATTTGGAGACCGCAGGCTCCTTCAAACTATGTCATATTGGGAGACTGTGTGACGTCAAGGTAATATATTAGTGGCTCATCTGGTTACATGTATATCTCGTTGTTATGTATCTTTTGCATCAATATTTTTATCCCTACAACAAAGCTAACTATGGTTATAGTCCTTTTTTCTCGTCTACTATTCACAAAAAATAAATTTTGAAGGACAGAAAAACGTTATGTTTTATAATGACTATTTATTCAGACTTATATATAGCATTGAGCTACGTCTATAAAATTCATATGAAACCATTTCCGTATCAAAAATAAGCAAGCTCTTATTATATTGGAGTTGTTTGGTTAACGGGTAGTTGGGTGTAACATGTTGGTGCCAGTGCTTACAACTGTTTAACAAGAGTTTGGTCCAGTGTACATATGTTTTCTTCTTCTGGAAGTTAAATCTACATTATATCATTAATTCCCTTAAAATTTTCCTTACAGGGCAATTCCTCCTACACAAGCTGTACTGGCAGTAAGTAATACATACGGGCGTGTGAGGAAGCCAATTGGGTTTAATTGTATTGGCCTGTTCTCTGTTATTCAAGGTTTAGAAGGGGCTAATGTTCCTCATTCCCGTGATAGCAATGAGTGTTCCCTCTGGATGCCTGTAGCTCCTGCAGGATACACTGCTATGGGTTGTGTTGCAAATTTAGGAAGTGAGCCACCAGCTGATCACATTGTTTATTGTCTGAGGTCTGACCTTGTATCTTCCAGCAGTTTCTCTGAGTGCATATACACTGTGCCCTCCAGTTCATTATTTGAGTCTGGATTGAGCATGTGGCGTGCTGATAATGTTCTTGGATCATTCTATGCTCACACTTCAACTGCAGAACCTTCTAGACAATATAGCCCTGGCCTCAGTCATTGTCTTCTTTGGAATCCCCTTCAGTCGAAGACATCTCCATTATCTGACCAATCATCGACAAGTGGATCTCAGAGCGAGCAAACAAGCGACCAGACTGGAAGTTCATCGGGATGGGACATTCTCAGGTCAATTTCTAAGGCAACTAGTTATCATGTTTCAACGCCTAACTTTGAGAGAATCTGGTGGGACAAGGGTGGTGATCTTCGTAGACCTGTCTCAATATGGAGGCCTGTACCACGTCCTGGATTTGCAATATTGGGTGATAGCATAACTGAAGGGTTAGTAAATATTTAACCTTTACTTTCTATATTAGCTACTGTGAAGGGACTGTTTTGTTATACAAATGTTGTAACCTTGAGTCCTTCTTCTCTTAGATTGGAGCCACCTGCACTTGGTATACTCTTCAAAGCAGATGACTCTGAGATTGCTGCAAAACCTGTGCAGTTCACTAAAGTCGCACATATTGTGGGGAAAGGTTTTGATGAAGTTTTTTGCTGGTTTCCTGTTGCACCTCCTGGTTATGTTTCTCTAGGATGTGTTCTCTCTAAATTTGATGAGGCCCCACGTGTGGATTCGTTTTGTTGTCCACGGATTGATCTTGTTAACCAGGCCAACATATATGAAGCCTCTGTCACGAGATCTTCAAGTTCAAAGTCTTCTCAATGCTGGAGCATTTGGAAAGTTGACAATCAGGTTGGCCGACCCATTTAATTTAGGATGCTGTGTCTCTTTTCTTTGAAGGCTCCCCTTTAAAATTTAACCGTGAAATTGCTACCATCCATTTTTAGTTAGCTCTAACTACCCACATAGTGAAATTCTCAGTGTCAGTATAAAGGATTTTTCCCTCGTGTTCGACTATAACAGGAACCCCTGAATCTTTTCCTATACTGATAACGGCTGATACCTTGTGTAGGCATGCACTTTTCTTGCGCGTGCTGATCTTAAAAGGCCTCCAAGTCGGTTGGCTTTCGCTGTTGGAGAATCGGTGAAGCCGAAGACACAGGATAATGTAAATGCGGAAATTAAGCTGAGATGCTTCTCCATGACACTTCTAGATGGTTTACATGGAATGGTATGTTATATGGTCAAAGTTATTAGCCAATTTTTTGGAATCCAGTGTTTACATCTTGATCCTATTCTGAATTCTTCCAGATGACTCCTCTCTTTGACACAACTGTCACCAATATCAAACTAGCAACTCATGGTCGTCCTGAGGCCATGAATGCAGTACTCATTTCATCAATCGCTGCTTCAACATTTAACCCGCAGTTGGAAGCGTGGGAGCCGCTTATAGAGCCATTTGATGGAATATTCAAGTAAACACAGTTATTTGTTTTATTTATGATGTGACTTAACTGGAAATAAAACTGCATTTAGTTATAGTATTTCGAATAATATTTTGATTGCTCACTTTCACTTTGTAGGATGGAAACATATGATACTGCTTTGAACCAATCATCAAAGCCAGGAAAACGACTGCGAATTGCTGCTACTAACATTTTGAACATAAATGTTAGTGCTGCAAACCTTGAAACTCTTGGCGATGCTGTTGTGTCCTGGAGAAGGCAATTAGAACTTGAAGAAAGAGCGGCCAAAATGAAAGAAGTGAAGTATTCTTTATTCTATTTTTGTGTAAGTATAAGTTTACATAATTTCCTACTTACTAATCTCTCGTGGTACAGGAATCCGCCGTCTCTCGTGAGAGTGGGGTTCTTTCAGCTTTTTCAGCTCTTGACGAAGATGATTTTCAGACCATTGTGGTAGAGAATAAACTCGGCCGTGACATATATCTGAAAAAGTTGGAGGAGAACTCAGATGTAGTTGTAAAATTGTGTCACGACGAAAACACTTCTGTCTGGGTTCCACCGCCAAGGTTCTCCAATAGGTTAAATGTTGCAGACAGTTCTAGAGAAGCACGCAATTACATGACTGTACAGATTCTTGAGGCTAAGGTTTCTATACAAGTATTTTAACATCATTTGAAATATTTACAGTGGCCTGTTAGAAATTTTTATGGTTAAGATGGCACTTCCTTTGTTTTGCAGGGTTTACATATCATAGATGATGGTAATAGTCACAATTTCTTTTGCACCCTACGCCTCGTTGTTGATAGTCAGGGTGCAGAACCACAAAAACTTTTTCCTCAAAGTGCTAGGACAAAGTGCGTGAAGCCTTCAACTACAATTGTCAACGACTTGATGGAGTGCACTTCCAAGTGGAATGAACTTTTTATTTTTGAAATTCCTAGGAAGGTAGTACATAAGGACCTGTTTATATTATTATGCTTACTTTGTTCATATTCTCTATTCCTTCAAATATGCGGTGTACATAAGTGATTAAGCCTAGAATTAGCATTGAATCTGAATCGTATATCAAGCCTAGTTACTTTCCCAGTATTCATTTTGATTTAGATGGTTAGTGGTACAAGTTAGATTGGTATGTCTGTCTACAATATGCCTTTTTAATCTGGAAACAGTTGTCATGATTTTGGAGTTTATCTTACATGACTAGCTGTTTTTTTCATTTGATTGTTATAGGGATTGGCCAGGTTGGAGGTGGAGGTGACAAACCTTGCTGCGAAAGCTGGAAAAGGTTCCATCCTATTATTTCTTAGATCTTTTTTCTTTGACCTGTTCAACTATCCTCTACGTGTGTGTGGTTTTTTTCTTTTTGAGACTGAATTTGCATTGTTTATTTTTCGGTGAGTCCTTGGATTGTCCACACCAGATAGATGAATAAAATATAACTGGACATGTGTTCAAGAGTTCTATAGTCGAGATTGTACAAGTGTTGATAGTTAGCTGTTGATAATGCAGGGGAGGTCGTCGGGTCGCTTTCGTTTCCTGTTGGACATGGGGAGAGTACGCTTAGAAAGATAGCTTCAGTAAGGATGCTACATCATTCAAGTGATGCAGAGAATATAAGTTCCTATACCCTTCAGAGAAAGGTTAGTTGGTTTTCATTTATTCTAGGGTGTGTTTACATATATCTCATGCTTTTANTCAGAGAAAGGTTAGTTGTTTTTCATTTATTCTAGGGTGTGTTTACATAAATCTCAAGCTTTTATAACATGTATTCTTAATTTTTGCTATTTGATTCATGAAATAAAGAATGCTGAAGATAAACATGACAATGGGTGCTTGCTTATCTCAACATCTTACTTTGAGAAGACTACAATACCCAACACACTAAGAAATATAGAAAGTAAGGATTTTGTTGACGGAGACACTGGTTTCTGGATTGGAGTTCGCCCTGATGACTCATGGCATAGCGTTCGCTCGCTGCTTCCGCTTGGTATTGCTCCGAAATCCCTACAAAATGATTTTATTGCAATGGAGGTTTCTATGAGAAATGGAAGAAAGCACGCAACATTCAGATGTTTAGCTACAGTTGTAAATGATTCAGATGTCAATTTAGAGATATCCATATCTTCTGATCAGAATGTCTCTTCGGGAGCAAGCAATCATAATGCATTGATTGCTGCAAGATCTTCATATGTTTTACCATGGGGATGTTTATCAAAGGATAATGAAAAGTGCCTCCATGTCCGACCAAGGGCTGA
>NC_025687.1:22335002-22335421 GCF_000633955.1 Camelina sativa | reverse complement strand
TTGTCAGGATCAGTGACTGGATGCCAGCAATTGAGCCTACTTCAAGCATAAGCAGAAGACTTCCAGCATCATCTCTGTCAGAATTATCTGGAAATGAGTCTCAGCAGTCTCATCTTTTAGCTTCGGAAGATTCTGAGTTTCATGTGATTGTTGAGCTTGCTGAACTTGGAATCTCTGTAGTCGATCATGCTCCTGAGGAAATACTGTACATGTCAGTGCAAAACCTCTTTGTGGCATATTCAACCGGCTTGGGCTCTGGACTTAGCAGGTGAGTTTATCATTTTCTTTAGGAGTAGCTCTATTTTACAAATGTAAGATTGACACCAATTCAGCTATTCTGAAATGACCATAATGATTTTCGATGAATGTGGCTGCCGTCTCTATGCATTCAGGGGTTAGTATATCTAGGATGCAGAAAA
>NC_025687.1:22317716-22334942 GCF_000633955.1 Camelina sativa | reverse complement strand
CAGGGGCTGCACCAAAGACTATAAGGTTCTTTGTCCCATACTGGATTGCAAATGATTCGTATCTTCCTCTAGGCTATAGAGTAGTGGAGATTGAACCTTCAGAAAATGTGGAAGCTGGCTCTCCCTGTCTATCTAGGGCTTCCAAATCTTTTAAGAAAAATCCAGTTTTTTCGATGGAGAGGAGACAACAAAAGAAAAATGTCCGAGTGCTTGAGGTTATTGAGGATACTAGTCCAATGCCTAGTATGCTTTCTCCACAAGAATCTGCTGGCCGGAGTGGCGTTGTGCTGTTTCCGTCTCAGAAGGATTCTTATGTTTCCCCGCGAATTGGTATTGCTATTGCAGCTCGGGATTCTGATATTTACAGTACTGGAATTTCTCTTCTTGAGCTTGAGAAGAAGGTGACTAGCTAAAGCAGAAATGACTTACTTAAAACTAATGGCTGTGTTTTATTTCTTAAACAATTTCTGACTCATTTGTATATGAAAGATTTCCCTCCTAATCTCTCATTTATTAACCACAACTTCTGTTCCAGGAACGCATAGATGTAAAGGCATTCTGCAAAGACGCCTCATACTACATGCTCTCAGCAGTATTAAATATGACATCTGACAGAACAAAGGTTAGATATCACTGTCTTGAGATTTCAATTTTCTTATTGTTCTATCACATTTATGTACATTTTAACTGTCTGAGATCAAATGTGTGCTCTTGCATAGTGTTCTTGTTGGTGTTAATTTATGCTATTTGTCTGTGGAGTCCTCTACGGATTAGCTTGACATACAATACTATTTAGCCTCCGCTTAATCTCTCCTGTTTCTGTGAAAAGTATACATAGCGTTGCTATGTATTAGAAATTCGTGCTATATTATATCTAGATGATTTAGAGGCAGATCAATGCTTACTTGTAACCTTGCGTTTAGCTTTTTGTCTGGGTTAGAATATCTAGTTAAACTTGGTATTTTCTGACGCTCAGTTGACGAATTTACCATTAAATGACTATATATATATATATATATATATTTTTTTTTTTTCTCAGGTTATTCATCTCCAGCCACACACCTTATTCATCAACAGGGTGGGCATGAGCATCTGTATTCAACAGTGCGATTGTCAGACAGAAGAATGGATTAATCCTTCTGATCCTCCGAAACTCTTTGGATGGCAGTCTTCCACCCGGCTTGAGTTGCTGAAAGTATGTGAAATACCTTTATATTCTGTAACTTTTTTTAGTGATGATTAATAAGCTTACGCGATGTACATTTGTAGTTACGAGTGAAGGGATATAGATGGAGCACGCCATTCAGTGTCTTTAGCGAAGGCATAATGCGTGTCCCTGTTTCAAGAGAAGATGGGACTGATCAATTGCAGCTAAGAGTACAAGTCAGAAGCGGGACAAAGAACTCACGTTATGAAGTTATTTTCAGACCTAACTCTATCTCTGGCCCTTACAGGTAAAACATACATGCTTCAATTATCTGCCAGATGATATCTTTTGTCTGATGTCACTGTACTGTCTTTGCTAGGATTTATGTAGATGGTAATTTTTTCAACTGGTAGATCATTTTTGCACTTATGATTAATAAAATTGCTGCCACATGTGTTCCTCCGAAAACTGGAAACTTGTCCGAGGAAAAAATTGCATGAATTCATTTATGCTGATTCCAAAAGTGTATACTCTCTCGTATAATATTGTCTTTTCACTACTATATCTGACTATGTTTTGTATCCTCTAAAATGTGAATCAACTCTCCTAGGATCGAGAACCGTTCCATGTTTCTTCCTATTCGCTATCGCCAAGTGGATGGTGTCAACGAGTCTTGGCAATTTGTTCCTCCTAACGCGGCTGCTTCGTTTTATTGGGAAGATCTTGGTAGACGACATCTATTTGAACTCCTTGTTGATGGAAACGATCCTTCTAAATCAGAAAAATACGATATTGATAAGATAGGTGATCATCCACCACGAAGTGAAAATGGACCTACCAGACCCATACGAGTTACTATTTTAAAGGAGGACAAAAGGAATATTGTCAGGATCAGTGACTGGATGCCAGCAATTGAGCCTACTTCAAGCATAAGCAGAAGACTTCCAGCATCATCTCTGTCAGAATTATCTGGAAATGAGTCTCAGCAGTCTCATCTTTTAGCTTCGGAAGATTCTGAGTTTCATGTGATTGTTGAGCTTGCTGAACTTGGAATCTCTGTAATCGATCATGCTCCTGAGGAAATACTGTACATGTCAGTGCAAAACCTCTTTGTGGCATATTCAACCGGCTTGGGCTCTGGACTTAGCAGGTGAGTTTATCATTTTCTTTAGGAGTAGCTCTATTTTACAAATGTAAGATTGACACCAATTCAGCTATTCTGAAATGACCATAATGATTTTCGATGAATGTGGCTGCCGTCTCTATGCATTCAGGGGTTAGTATATCTAGGATGCAGAAAAGGATTTGCTTGAGATCTCCAACGAAAAATATTTGCTAAGATCATGAATTGCCATTCACGCTTATCAGAGTCTGTTGGCTGTTATACAAACAAGGCACACTGGGCTTTAGCTAACGCTAATTGTTTTCCAGGTTCAAACTAAGGATGCAAGGAATACAAGTTGATAACCAATTGCCATTGGCTCCAATGCCAGTTCTGTTCAGACCACAGAGAACTGGAGACAAAGCTGATTACATTCTGAAGTTTTCTGTTACTTTGCAATCAAATGCTGGTCTCGATCTCCGTGCCTACCCGTATATAGGTTTCCAAGTAAGTTTATACAGTATCCGTTTTCAACCTAAACAATTCTTTTATTGCATTTAAAATTTTTGTTCACATTGTTATGTCTCTTTGTAATAGGGACGTGAAAATACTGCCTTTCTGGTAAACATTCATGAACCTATTATCTGGCGCATTCATGAGATGATCCAGCAAGCCAACTTGAGTAGACTATCCGATTCAAAGTCGACGGCTGTATCAGTTGATCCATTCATTCAGATCGGGTATGTAAAGGGTTTTCTTTATATATATGCTGTTTACGGAATGAATATTTCATTCACAAGACTTACCTTTAGTTACACCATCCAATATGCAGAGTTCTTAACATCTCGGAAGTTAAATTTAAAGTATCCATGGCCATGTCCCCCAGTCAAAGGCCAAGGGGAGTGCTTGGATTTTGGTCATCCCTGATGACTGCTCTTGGGAATACAGAAAACATGCCAGTAAGTGTTCCAGAGTAATTCATTTGTGGGAAAACTAACCAGCAATAAGGATTTTTGTGTAGCACACGAATAGCCTATTAAGATACCAATGAACAAAAATTGGCCTACTAATGCATAGGTTGATAGAGGATAGTTCAGGGTTTTTTTTTTCCCAACACCTCTCTGGATAACTACAAGTTTCTTGTAGCTAAAGGGAAAATTAAATACCATCATTATGCACCATTTGGCCAACATTCAGTAATTGGTTTATGTCCATCAATTTGTTTTTACTTGGTAGGATCACCAATTATAGTCGGCAGGTGTGGTAGTTTTTAGAATTTGAAATGTCAGTAATTGTAGTTGTACTGCTTGCTACACTTTTATTCCAGCCTAGCTGAATGTTCATATATTTTTCTTTTTCTAATTATCTTATTATCCTCAAACAGGTACGCATAAGTGAGAGATTTAATGAGAACATATCCATGCGCCAAAGTACTATGATCAATAATGCTATTAGGAACGTAAAGAAAGATCTCCTTGGCCAGCCTCTTCAGTTGCTTTCAGGTGTTGATATTCTTGGCAATGCAAGCAGCGCACTTGGACATATGAGTCAGGGCATAGCTGCATTATCAATGGACAAAAAATTCATACAAAGTCGTCAGAGACAGGTTTCTTCCTGGCTTTGTTTTTTTCTCCTTGTGCATGTTGCTGTTTCCTGTTGATACAACATAATAAGACAAGTTTCCTTCCATCGGTTCACCTAAAATATAGAAAAATATCCTCTTAACACTCAAATGTTTCCATGGCTTCTGATACTAAACGAAAGTATGGGCTTGCACAGTTTTTCTTTCTTGCGTTACATTTGCTCCATTTACACGCTCATATGTTTCTTTTTCACATTTGGTAGGAGAACAAAGGTGTTGAGGACTTTGGCGATATTATCAGAGAAGGAGGTGGAGCTTTTGCGAAAGGCCTGTTTAGAGGAGTCACAGGCATATTGACGAAGCCTCTTGAAGGTGCAAAGTCTTCAGGTGTCGAAGGCTTTGTCTCTGGTTTTGGGAAAGGAATCATTGGTGCTGCTGCCCAACCTGTGAGCGGAGTTCTGGATCTTCTGTCAAAGACCACCGAAGGTGCAAATGCCATGAGGATGAAGATAGCAGCTGCCATAACTTCAGATGAACAACTGCTTCGTCGGAGACTTCCAAGAGCTGTTGGTGCTGATAGCTTACTTCGTCCTTACAATGAATACAGAGCACAGGGACAGGTACAAGTCTTGCTCATAAATCTGTTTAAACATGTATTACTTGCACTAGTCGTTTCTCTTTCAGTTAGCTGATGAGGAATGGATATATTGGTGCTGATAATATATTGGTTTGTAACTGATTATTCTTTGGCAAATTCAATTCTCTAATATTTTGTGTTTGCAGGTCATATTGCAGTTGGCAGAATCTGGATCATTCCTGGGGCAGGTTGATCTGTTTAAAGTACGTGGGAAGTTTGCACTAACAGATGCCTATGAAAGTCATTTCATTCTACCAAAGGGAAAAGTTCTGATGATCACACATAGAAGAGTGATATTGCTACAAGTGAGTTAGACAATACCTCCTTTCTCTCTATATACGCATAAGGTTTAACTGGTATAGTGTTTGTCTTCTGTATCTATCCAAGAAATACTCTTGACAGTTGCGAACTTTTAATGTTTCTAGCAACCCTCCAACATAATGGGTCAAAGGAAATTTATCCCGGCCAAAGATGCGTGTTCTATACAGTGGGACATTCTATGGAATGATCTGGGAACCATGGAGCTGACTGACGGGAAAAAAGACCAACCTAACTCTCCACCCTCGCGGCTTATTCTTTATCTGAAAGCAAAGCCATATGATTCGAAGGAACAAGTCCGTGTTGTAAAGTGCAGCCCCAACACCAAACAGGCCTTTGATGTTTACTCAGCCATCGATCAAGCCATTAACTTGTACGGGGAGGATGCTTTAAAGGTGAGAAGAGCTTTTTTTCACTTTTAACTACGATAACGCCATTCCTTTTAGTAATTGACATGTTATTAGTGATATTACAGCGACAGAAATGATAATGCCAAAGAAGGAACCAAATTAAGATTATGTTTTAATTATTGTATTCGTTTTAGGGAATGGTGAAAAACAAAGTGACAAGGCCATATTCCCCAATGTCTGAGAGTTCTTGGGCTGAAGGGGCATCTCAACAAATGCCAGCTTCAGTTACACCATATTCAACCTTTGGCACAAGCCCTTCTTCAAGCTCAAGTTAAAGCTCGTAGAAGCTGTCAGAATCTTTGAGCTCTCTCACCTTCCAATCTCCCCTTCTGGCCTCCCCGGTAAAGACGTTTTCCTCTTCTCCATTTGCTTGAACAATGCTTTGTTTCTTTATTTCTTTTAGCTTATAACCAACTGCAATTTGTATCTAAACGCAACTGGTTAACGTTTAATGGCACGTTGGTGTTTTGCATTCTCTTGACCATAACAAAAACACAAATATCAGTTATTGTTTTGGTACAAGCTCTAGTTTCATGGTTTAGCATCTAGCGTTTGCTTTCGAATGTCATTACGAAAAATCGGGAGTGGTAGCATTTGCGCTGATATCTAATGGACATGCTTTTGTTCTCAGGTGGGCGAGATGAAAAACACAGCTTTGGCGGAAAAAGGACATTTCATTTTGTTCAGATTTTTCTGGTGTAGGATTTTGGTAATCATATCGTAGAAAATATTTAAGTGTGTATATATGATAAACGTCTGCAGATCTGTGCTGGTACTGTACAGACTTGTCCAACACTAGACTCGTGTATCACATCAGATGTATACGGGGCTTACCTTATATAATTTTATTTATTTTTTTACATATATTTCCCAAATAATATAGTTTTGGACGCCAACCAATGCATAACTATTATACTCGCAGAATCTGAAGGTTATTGATTACAATCATAACGTCCATTTTTATCTTTTAATGGTATTCGGACGAATAGTGAAAGTTTGAAAAAAAGTCAAAAAGCACACACAACGCCCACCGTGGGGCTCGAACCCACGACCACAAGGTTAAGAGCCTTGCGCTCTACCAACTGAGCTAGACGGGCTAGCTGTTTGTGATGTGGTTTAGATTCTTAAGGAGATAAACACAAATATTAGTTTTCCTTAAAATTTAGTGACATTCCTTGCAATTTTCTAAAAGGGCAAGATTATTGGTGGGTTCTTATAAGAGGGTTGTTAAACATTTGATTATTTTATGAATTAATTGTGTATTGTTTTGAATTTAAGAATCCATGATTTCTTAGTTAAAATTTTCTCCTCTAATAGTAGGTTCTAATTTTGGGTCTCTTATTTTTTAAAATATTGTTTTTTAAATTTATAAATTGTAAATAGAATAGAAGTGGTATAAATGTGTAAACATTTAAGATTTTATAAAAATAGAAAATATTGCATTTGATTAATTTTTAAACATAGAAAACATAATAAAAACAATAATACATATTACAATAGAAGTGCAATTCATAAATGAAGAAAATGATAAATTTTAATACTGATTTGCTCCAAATTTTGCCCAAATACTCTCAACCAAATTTTCCCATTTTCTATTTTTTTGTTCAACCAATACAATGCTGACACGTATCGGCTCTTAGATCACAAATGGGTATACTATATAAGGCCATCTGCAATGGCAGAACAGTTGGGCTGTTATTAGCCTAATAAATGGATAAATTTATTGAACATTGTGTTTAGAACACATTTTTGGTCTTAAATAAGAACAGATTTTAGGAGTGTTCTTTGTCTACGTGGCATGACGAGAATGGTTGAGATTTTTTTCAATCGAGATAATTTTCATTTCTCTTTCTCTTCCAAAAATGTTTGTGTGCTTTAATAAATTAAGTAATATGTTTGTTTGTTTTTTTTTCTTTTATTTATTTAAATTTTTTTTTTTCATAAATATTTGGTATTGTATTTTGAATTTTAGTATAAGTTTTTTAAGTTTGCAATTTAAATGTTATTTTTTAAAGTTTTTATAATTGTAATATGTTTAATATTATTATATTATTAAATCTTATGATCTTAAACATGTTCTTCCAATAACCAACTTCTTAACAAAAGATCTAAACTACTGATTTTACATTATTTTCATAATATTTTTATTCTAAGAACACCCAAAACTGTTTCCCCATTGCAGATGCCCTAAGGGAAGTTCTTAGATTTTTTCTTTTGTTCTTATTTTTTTGGATCTAAAATGCTAAAAACTACCGTATGAACCTGCCAATGGGGAAGGAAGGTCTAAGGATTATACTCTAAAGCACTGTGTATAAAATAATTCCAATAAAAAAAGAGTATTTCAAAATCCATGTTTAAATCTTTTACAAATATAATATTCTTGTAATGTTATTAAAATACCGCATTAATAATTGTAAAACCATTGTCCTTGTTGAAGCTTATAAAACGATACAACAAATCAAGCAGGTTACACAACACACACGTCCTAAGAAAACAAGAGAGAAAGGTGAACTTAAGATCGATCAATGGAGAAAAAGGTTTTGTACGGTTTGGTTGTAATGCTCATGTACTTGGTGGGTGTGGCTTTAGTCAAGGTATAAATAACCATCTCAAACATTAATACATATAGATATTAGAGTTAAATTACTACTACTAATGAATTTATATCTCTTTGTTTGATGCATCATTGATTATATTCGATGTGTACGTAGGGGAAGTGAAATTGTTGAGTAACGACGAAGTTGAATGGCAACTTCTTCTGACCACGACTCAAGTTCCAATAGTGGTTACGGTAACGTCCTCGTTGTGCGGTGAACCATGCGCTACCATGGACAGTAGCCTGCTTGACGCGGCTGAATTCTATCGTTACCAAATTACATTACGTAAAGCCGATGTTTTGAAGAATTCATTCTTTGCAAGACTTTACAATATAGCCAAAGTCCTGATCATCATAGTCTTCAAAAGTGGAAAAGAGATAAGTCGTTTACAAAATGATATATCTTGGGGTTTCAATTAAAAGAGAAGTCTAGATTGCAAAGACTAAATACATAATTAAAAGACTTAAAACAAATAAAATCAAAAGTTGCATAATAAGAAGAAATTAACCCAAGACAAAGAATCACAGAGACATGAGGGTTTCAATGTGATTTGGTGAATATTGGACTCCACGGAAAGCTTTGTCAGCTCCAAGTCCATTGCGTTGTCTAAACTCTTTATCTGCAACTCCTTTGTATTTGACTCTTCTAAACGTCTCCCTCACTGGATCGATATATACAACATCAAAAGACTCGAACACCGTGTTCGGTACGTAAATCAGTTCACCATCATTAGTGGTACCTATAAGCTTGAAGTTGTTCTCCGCACCACGATCATAGTGAGAAATAGGTAAAAAGCTATGACTCGACCATTCACTCTTCTCTGCATCCTCTAATACCCACATAAGAAGACTATTCTCATAGGAATGACAACCAAGATAAGCTAACTTCCCTTTATAAGATACCATCATCGTAGGCTCAAACCCACCTCTCCATGGTAATGTTATCGTATGAAACTTTTCAGATTTTACATCAAAGCTCATTATAATCTTATTAGGACCAATCTCAGCTCGATAGTATAAAACACCGTCGATGCATCTGCATGGTCCGTAATTGTCTTTGCGGATGCCACGGCAAGGGCGATGTTTGTAGTTGTTTTTGACTGTTCTCCATGATTTTTCACCTGATTCCACTGTTAAAACCCTACACTCATCAGATACTCTATCAGACTGCATGGACACAAGTTTGTGTTTACCTTCGACTGGATCGTACCCTAAAAAGATTGTCAAAGTCTCCCAGCTCTTGTCCGGTTTAGGTAAAGGCAAAAAGTTTCTCATAGTAGGGTTCCAAAGTATAGGTTTTGTCCCTCTCTGAAAGCAGATCAAACCGTGGACAGACTCAGTTTTGATGGTGAAGCAAACACTTTTTGGATAGGTTGTATAGTAACTATCAAGAATCTGAGAAGAGGAATACGAATAAGACTCTTTCGGAATCCGATTGTTTTGAGGGTGAGGGATCGTGACAACGAAGAACCTGTTATCTTCTTTGAAGAAGAACAAAAGATTAGGTCGAGTCTCGAACGAGTTGGTGAAATACGGTGCGGTGGTGATTGATGACCAAAGCTTCGATACAGAACGAAACCTCGCGACAGACTTCGCAGGAAGCCGTAAGAATATCTCCGAGGTTACATCGACAGGTATGAACGACGGCGATGAAGTTTTACGTCTTTTTCTCGGCGTATCTTCGTTCTTCTCTTCTTCTCTTTGCTCCATCTTTTTGATCGAAACCCTAATTCGTTACTTCTTTCTTCTCTGTTATAAAGTATCTGATCTGATCTCTCACGACTTATTTTGCTTACCTTCAGATATATATAGGTAATAGGTATGTATGTATTACTGTAGGATTTACTGTATGTATCCGTATTGTAATAGGAGATGAAATTATTATAACTATTTTTCAAATAATATATATAAAGGTTTAACTATGAACTATCTCATGCGTATCTGTCAATTTGTTTTGGTTTTTGAGATTAGTTTTTCTATTTAGTTAAGGAAATAAGTTTAAAATTCCTATTTTTCAATAGAATTCCGTTTCTGAAACTAATTATGGATGGATAGTAAATAAACTAGTAAACAAATTTGCCTGAGTTAATGATATCAAAAGATTTGCCTGAGTTCTTTAAACAGGAAAAAGTCAGAGATAAACCGGCGCCGTTTTGGATAATCTACAAAACAGATCAGTGTTAGTTGTAGTGAAGACTTTGTTAGCTCTCCAGCATTGGCTCTTGTTTAACGGTGAAATAATCATCAGCGTTCTCGTCTACCACATCACTGCTCAAAAGCAAATGACCAACAAAACATTCATCAGCCCAGTTTAGTCATTAAACACATTTATCCAAATTTGAAGATTGTGTGTCTATGAAAAAAAACCTGTCTGGCGCTTCGGATTTGGGAATCAATGTGATCTTCTTTGACGTGAAATGTTTGAGAAAATGCGATAGTTTTCTTTCTTGGCATAACTCGAATAGATGGTTCAAGAACTCGTTGAATTGCTTTGGTTCCTGCTCACATATGTAAAGAAGACTACATGAAAAAACAGAACTTGAAAAAGGTTTTCAGAGCAAATAAACAAGTTGGGATAGAGAAAAGATATGACACCTGCTCCAAGACGCAGCCTTTACGAAGAGCGAGTACGCATTCCAATGCTTTGTCACCCTCATCAGTACAATTTTCGACGAGCTTCACTATTCGTTTTTTCATTTGTGTTATTGCTTTAATGGCCCAATCATGGTTATCTCTGCGGGATATCATGGCTTCAAAATCTTGGATTGGGTTTGCATCTCCGACTATATCAATTTTGTGCTTATTGGCATCATAAGTAATCATGCGATTGTCTTCATCATCTGAACCCGATGGTTTATCCCGTAACAATCTCTTAGAAGCCTTCTTCAACTGCAATGAAAGCCATGTTAAAGAAATAAGAATGAGAACACTCAAGCTCCTTTCTGAAAGTTGATGATTCAGGAAAACACACACCTTCGGATTCTCCTTGACTTCAAAACTTCCACGAAAGGCATCCATTATGGATTTATTGTTGGAAGAGAGTTCAGGATCCTGCTCCATAATTCTCTTGAATGTTTCATCCATTGGAGGTAAAGCAGCATCCGTTGATTTTGATTTCAGCTCAAGGTATTCATAAAAACGCTGATAAAATATTTCATCAATATGAGGTGAAAAAATTTAACTGCAACAATTATGCATAGTCAAAAGCATAACAAAACTAGAATTACCTGCAAAACCGGGTTAGGAGTAAGATCAGGCAGTAGTACTTCCTCTTTAGCAGAAGGTGCAAGGTCAAGCATCTTAACCAAATTATCTGCTACTGCTTGCTGTTGTTCATCTGGCTTCCATGATGAGGGAAGTTTGTTGAAAGAAGGAAATGGAAACTCGCGGACATCCTCGGCGAAAGGTAGCACATTAAAGTAAAATGAATCAGGCTGCAAAAAAGGTAACCATGATCATTAAAATAGTCAGATTCAAATAGAAGTATTCCTCTGAGCAGTGAAAACTATTAAACTTACGGTGTCTTCTCTTTCAGAAACATTTGGAGTCAGGACGCCAACAACCACATTGTCTTGTCCATTTCTCCAGACACAACGTACAATTGCTACCTTGTTTGTTTCCTTCATTTCTCTTGCAATGGCTGAGACGGCAAGAACAGATTTTTCTTTGCTCGGGTCAGGAACAACTATATTCACGTCTTTCATGTAATAATGTCTTCATTGACATGCGGATAAAAACATAAAACAACTTTCTCTCAAACTTTGAACAATTAAGAGTTTACAGGCAAACACAGATATATGTGTTATGCTTACCGCAGTATGTTTGATGCCTCAGTAAATCCCAGAAGCTTCATGCCTTTGTCAGTTTTAAACTTGAGTGTTTCTATCTCATCTGGTGATATAGGAATAACTTGAGGTCCATAGCGAAAGCCCTTGACCCTTTCTTCTGGAGCAATAACCTGAGTAGATTCTGCAGTAACTTTGTAATCATAATCAATTTTCACTTCATGTTTCGCAAACTTGTCAGTTGGAGGCGCTTTGTCAGAATACAATTGTAGAGTGGAGAGTCTCTCCTCAGCCACTTTCTTATAAACCCACACCTACAAATTCAGATTCTTATTCTCAGAGAAATTCATGAACAATTATATAAACTTGAATGAACTTGAGTACTGAATAAGACCAAAGAACAGCAAGTTGGATGATATCTATAAACACTGCACAACAAGTCAACAAGCAAAAGAAACAACAACAAAAAACGTTACCTTAATCTTCATTGTTGGGTTAATTTCAAGGTCACCCCTGAACAAAGTAACTGGAGCAACCCTTCTTGTCTTTAAGGAACCTAGCAGTGAGAGTGGACTCTCAACATTCACTGTTTTTGCAATGGCGTTGCTGGAGAACAAATTCAACAAATGATCATTCTCCTCAATCACTTTCTCATGAGCATCACCAATTAAATTGGACCTCATGACAATGCTTTCCATCTTTATACCCTCTGCAGCCATTTTCGTAGCGATAGTGCTGACTTGATCATCTTTAGTCCCTTCAAATGGATCTTTGGTAGGACAAGCAGCATTCGTGATGAGACACATCCGCTTTTTCCCCTTTTGCCCAGCACTATACATCTTTATAAGCATATCCATCTCAACAATCACAGCATCAAGAACTAAAGCCAGTCAAAGAACCAATGAAAATAACCGAAATGAAAACGGCAAAACAGCAAATTTAGCAGTAAACTAGCAAGCAGGATACAGTCGCCAGCTACGGTTCCTCGAGGGAGCTGCTTTACATGCTCAGCCACGACTTCATCAACAACTCTAATATTCCTTAAAACTGTAACATGCTCATATCCACCTATTTCCCTAGCAAGCTCGTTTCCGGTTTCTGCAGAGGTCACATGAAACATTATTTTCAAAGTCGTCAATTATAAGCCTAGAAAGAGCCATATCAACCATTCTGCTACTAAAGAGCATAGATAACTAATTCACTACTCAAAATCAAACATTTGAGGTATCAAACTACATGCCTCAGGAAAGAAAAGAGCATGGATAATACAACTTGTGGATAAAAAGATTATACCAGTAAGAAGAAGAAGAAGAAACAGAGAGAGACCTTCAGTTCCAAATACAACAATTCCAACTTCATCATACTTGTTGTAAATCAACTGCAACCAAAACAAAGACCAAAAACAAATATGAAAAATCGAAAAGAAGAAGGCTGAAACTGAGAAGAAAAGAAGAAATATATCCAATACCTTCTTTTGAAGTAGCAAAGAACATGCCTTTTCAACATCAGGGAGAACACTATGCATCGCTGGACCAACATCGATCAACAAAACTAACCCTTCCTGCTTCGAAGAACACATGGAATCAGTATAATTCCCGAATAAGAATATTCAAATCAAACCCAAGAGATCACTTCAAGAGCAGTTCATATAATGAATAAACGAGATATCTACAGTAAACAAGAAGAACACTAGGCAAATGTTTAAATGGTAATTGTCAAGGTACAAAATGCATAAAACGAAATCAAAGTCAAGTAAACTAGCAATACCAGAAAAAAACATGAATGGAACTAAGCGGAAAACAAAATAATAATAATAACATCAATGGAAACAAACAGATAACATGAAATTATTCATGAATTGATTTCTGAAGAAACCTTAGTCAAAATTTACGAAGTTTGAAATGTTAAGAAAGTAAAAGAATCGACCAAGTTATACCCGATTTCGAGCCATTGACTACACAACTTGTACTGGAAGACGAAAGTGAAGACGAAGGTCGAAGAAGAAGGAGACGAAAGATGATAAATTGGAGAAGACGATGGATCTCTCTCCCATTCTTTTTGACCGACTGATTCTTAAAATGATATTGGCCCATTGGGCTTAAATATACAAGACGTCCATAAAACCTAATTTTATTTTACATTTAATTTTTGTTTCTTTTATAGAAAACTAAAATTTGTATCCGCGCACGCGCTAGATTTTAATTTAAAATATTTCTTATCAAGAGAAATTTTTGAACTCAAATATAATCATTCTAACTTTTGAGAATAAATATATAACTTACTTTATTCAGTGATATACAACATATATATTTTTTAAGATAATATTTCTTTGTTACATCTATTTACGATTTTACGTGGGATTTTAGTTAAATTTTTTATCAATAAGAATCAATGAATATGAATATAATTTGAAGATTAAAAGATAAATCTATA
This sequence comes from Camelina sativa, assembly GCF_000633955.1. Lineage (NCBI taxonomy): Eukaryota > Viridiplantae > Streptophyta > Magnoliopsida > Brassicales > Brassicaceae > Camelina > Camelina sativa. Next base: position 22,320,932 of record NC_025687.1, on the reverse strand, counting down.
TAAATACCGTACTTATTTTACTAATCTATACATAACATATATTGTCTAGTGTCGCAATAATATTGTAGACAATAAAAGAATTCATTCCATATTCATATCCCATGAAAACATAATTTTAAAAGTTCTATCGTCAATGTCGATCGTTCACCTAATTATAGACACCATTTAAACATATCGATATCCTACATTAAATGCGAATATACAAAGTTTCATGAACAGTTTTACTGCTATGTCGCTACAGTGAGGTTGTCCAAATGCATCATCTGCCATAATAGAATTTCAGACTAAGTCAAGAATGCTTAAACGATGAAACATTTAAACCCCAAAATGAATATCGATTCACTAATCCAAGCTACATATTTTTCTAAAATCCCATATGTTATTTGCAGATGTTAATTTTGTGATGCAACCCCAGCTTCGTCTTCTAAAAAAAACCATAGTATACTTTAAATATGTTGTTTTTTGCCAATGTTTAGGGTTAAAAGCATTTGATAATAAAAGCATTTGATAATATATATATATATATATGTTATATTTGTTTTATATGTTTTATATCATGTTATAATATTGTAGCTACAGTTGATAATATACCTTATGAGATATGCTACACAAATCACATGCATATCATTTTATCTATAGTTCGTGACAATTGATTTTTTTTTAGATAGATTAGTTTTTCAAAATTCTTTTTCATAGTTTTCCAAAAAAAAGTATGCCCCTTATAGTGTATTTGTTTTAGATCAAAACTTTTAAGTTAAGTTAAGTTAAGTAATTAGTCCTTTTTTTTATAGTAAAATTTAATAATAAATCTTTATGGACCATAAATTATGGTATATGTTTCTTAGAAACTAATGTTTCACTTCAATTTTATTTTCATGTATAGATTTTTATAAATACAATTACATAACTTGTTTTTTTTACTTCACCATGCATTAAAATCTTACTTACATTTTAAAACTCATCAACCCATTCCAAATTTTGGAATATAATAATTTTTTGGTTATAATTTTAATATTAACATTATTACTTAAAGAAATTTATAGTATTATTTTTACTATTTTAAAATTTTCATTTAATTTACTTAATTCATTTTAGATAGTTATTATTTTTAATATTTACTAAAAAATTATATTATTTTTTATACTATTTTAAAATTTAATTAATTTTAGTTAATTCGTTTTTATTTATTTTTTACTATTATTAATTATAATTAATAAATACTAGGAGAGTTACCCGCACGCCTGTGCGGGCAGGAATTTAATAGAAAATCATTTCAATTTTTCTTTCTAAAATACGAAAATAGTTTTATTTTTTATTTTTTAATGTTGAAATTTTGTCAATTCCATTTTTAAAAATGGAAACAAATAAAAGATCTCAATAAGATGTTTACTATAGTATTCTACATATATATTATCTTTATTAAGATTTAAAGGCCCATTTTCATATTTTCAAGTATTTAATGAGCCCAAAACATTTGTTATGATTAATTTTAATTAGAATAATATAGGAAAGGAGATCATTCTGATCTTTGAAATCAACGAACTAATGTACTTTGTTTATTGTTTGGTCTATAAATATATGAACTAATGGTATTTGGTTGATTCTTTGATCTAAAAATATATGAGCTAATGTTCTAATTGACTTCCTTCGTTTAGATCATTAAGATAATATAGAAAGCAACCCATATAAGGGTTTCTAGTAATTGGTCATACAAACATTCAACATATTATCAAGGTTTAGACCATTAGGATAATATAGAAAGCAACCCATATAAGGGTTTCTAGTACTTGGTCATACAAACATTCAGCATATTATCAAGTTTGCATATACAAAAAAATTGAAAACTAATATGCCTTCAGCTTACGTCCTTGTAGTTTCTCCTACATGCTCCATTACATGATTTATGTAATAACGTCCAGCAAATTCCGAGCTGAAGATATAGAAAACACATTCATAAGTTAAACCCTAGCATGATACACTACTTGATATTAATGAACATTCAAAACTTACATGGCCTTGTGATGCTTAAGTCCTTCAAACCCCGGTTTTATAAATATCTTGGAGGAGGCCAATGTGTTTAGAATACACAGTTTACCTAACGATGTTTTAAGTGGTATAAAAGTTTGGTAAATGATTATACCACATAGTGTTTAGCATTTGTTCAATCAAGCGAGTGTTATTAATAGTACATACATTCATGCTCTCCAACCTTCCAGAAACGCAGAACACAAAACACCGGTTCGGTTTGATATGTGAGATGGTATCCAGATGTCTCCCATAAAGACATAAAACGGGTAGCACAGTCGCTTACTGCACGGCACTTGATCGTTTCATTCCTTCAAATGTAGATAGTGGAAACATTTTATGAAATAGTCAAACTCTAAATTTTACTAACATGATAAGTGAAATAAATGTATTTTACCTGCCATTTAATAGCGTGAAAACAACTTCATTATAATGATCTCTGTTGTCCTTCACAGCTACTACACATCCACAAACATCTATTGTGGCAAAAAGTCAAATTTTCCCCAATGAGATGAATGAACATTTCCAAAATCTATCATATACATACAACTATTTTGGTAAAAAGTTTTTTTTGTACTTTTCTATGGGAGGGACCAATACACAAAGTTCCAAATATCCTAAAAAGTCTATAGATTCCTTAACACAAATATTTCATAACTATGTTAACAGAGTTTAAACATCTATTTTGAGAAAAAGTCAGAATTTGTCTTTACGTTGAAATAAATGAATGTTTCCAAAACTATTTAATACTCACATATAACTATTTTAGTATTAAAGTTGAATTTGTATTTTTCTATGGAAGGGACCATTACATCAAGTTCCAAATTTCCTAAAAAGACTCTAGATTTATCAACACAAAGACATCAAAAACCTAAATTCACGGAGTTCAACTTAATAAATTTAAAACTAATTTAAGGAAAACGTACCAAAGGAGATGGGATGGTGGATTCTTCCTCGGAAAATATCATCCAAATCTTCGAATTGGAAATAATTTTTGGAATTTACCGATTCCTTTAGGGTCATGGTTGTTTCATCCGTAAACTTGATTTGATAAGGATGATGGGTATTCCTCTCCTTGAGGGTTGGATTGATGATTTTGAAATTCCTAATATCATACCATTCATCCTCGTAGATGTACTTCCGGAGCTTGAGTAGTGTAGTCGGTATAAAGGCAACTTCAATTGTGTCACC
>NC_025687.1:22310898-22316893 GCF_000633955.1 Camelina sativa | reverse complement strand
AATGGATTAACATTGTGTTAGAAAACTATGATTTAAGTACTGTTGTAAATCAAACATAAGTAGAATTCTTGTTCTATTAACTACTCTAACCTTTTCGTCCACAAGAAGAAGAACCCGTTTTGTGAAGAATTCGTTGACATACCATGAATTTAAGACCTTGGCCAAGATACACCATCTCGTCCTGCCGGGATGAAGATTAGATATAGAATCGTACTTCATGATTTCCAAAAATTAGGGATTTCCTGTTTATCCTCTGTTAAAAAAAACGAAAAGGGGATTGGAGATTTGTAAGAATACAAACAGTCACGATTAAACGTTGCGTCTTATACGTGTTAGCGTGTCTTACCTTTTATCTAGACTGTTAAGTATTTTAATAATTATTATTGTATGTATAATAAAAGATTTAATAATGGTATTACTAACAATTTTATTTTTGAAAACAACATTGTTGAAACTAATAAAATGTAATGATGTGTAAAATTTAAAATAAGATGCCCTTAGAACAAGAGAATATTAGAATTTGGTTTTCTCTAAATTGAAAGTTTAAATCATAATGACATAACAATCATATTATTTGAGATATGTTAGAGTTAAGCATTTTATAGGTAATATATAAACTTAAGATATCTATAACAATTACATAATTTTAATCAACATTGTTGAAACTAATAAAATGTGATATTTTCCTCTAGTACTTCTTTTATAATATAGAATAAGAGGATAATAAAGATATGATTTTTTTCAATGTGAAAGTCTACACCCTTCTGACATAACATTCTTATCATTGGAGAGAAGTTAAATTAAAATATAGTAAAAATGGGGCAAACAACGTTTTATAAATATAATTAAAACCAATTTATTTTAAGAGATAAAACAAAGTTCAAGTCTAACAATCCAAAACAATAATGCAATTTCAAAACATAATTAGACAGTCTCAAATATCTCTTTGTAAACAATATTAAGTGTTTTATTCTGACACTTCCCATCTTTATCTGTAATAAACACATTTAGCCCTTTTATGGTTGTGACTCTAGAGAAGGCAACATAAAGCTGTCCATGTGTGAAAACCGGTTTCGGTAGAAACAATCCGACATGTTCTAGTGTTTGACCTTGACTCTTATTTATTGTAATTGCAAACGCCACGGTAACATGAAACTGTTGTCGCCTCATAAGAAAGGGAAACTTTGCATCAGGTGGACTAACATACATCCTATGGATAAGTACCCTATCACCAACCTTTTTTCCTATCACGATTCTTGCTTCGATTATATGGTTGGCCATTTGAGTAATAATTAGTCTCGTACCGTTACACAAACCTCCCTTTGGATCTATATTCCTTAACAACATGACAGGTGCTCCTATTTTCAACGTCAAAACATGGCTTGGCAATCCAGAAACCTGTATACTGTTTAAGAATTCCTGAGTGTAGATCATATCATCATGTCCGCTTGTGTCAGACATTTCAATACTATCAGAGCTAAGATATCGTCTCTCTTCACCTGTGATCAACAAAAAGTAAAGAATTTTAGGTATGTTTTAATAGACATTTTTAATAAAAAATTTTACTTCAATATCAATATTTTTAAATAAAAACTTTTTCTCCAATATCCAAATTCCATAATTTATTTTTTTTGCATACCTGGGAGCTTAGTAAGCATAAACTGATTTATTTTATCAACATCGTCATTCCTTGGACTTAGAATAGCTCTTTCACTAAAGAATCTTGGATCAGTCCTCGTTGCAAAACGTTCTCCATAAATCTCTTTAACTATTGCTTCAATAGGATTCCCACTTGTATTAATTAATAAATCATCAGGAATTTCAATCTCCACATCCCCACTATTTGACTCGTTGATTTTGCCATCCCCGATATCAAGAAGCCACTTTGAGAAAGTAGCGAGAGCACCCGCGTCCATACTATTACTTGCCTTGCGAAGTCTCAAATTTTCGGTAAGTTTAAGAACTTTACAACTATTCCAAAGAACAGATGAGTTTATAGATGCTAAAACTGTCGCCACTCTTCCTCCTTCGGTAATAACAGGTAGTATTTGTCTAAAATCACCTCCTAACACTACTACTTTACCTCCAAATATCTGGTCACACTTCATGATATCTCGCAAACTCCTATCCAAAGTTTCATAACAAAGCTTGTTCATCATTGGAGCCTCGTCCCATATTATGAGCTTTGCTTCTCTAATTAAATCAGCAAGATCAGATTCGGCATCGATCGAACACACAGAATATTCATTAAGATTGATTGGAATACCAAATCTTGAATGAGCCGTTCTACCACCTTCCAAAAGCAATGCAGCTATACCACTTGAAGCAACATTCAGAACAATATTACCTTTAGCTCTTATATCAGCACCAAGAATAGTCCACATGAATGTTTTTCCAGTACCACCAAAACCATGGACAAAAAACATACCACCTTTGTCGTGATTCACAGAGTGAATGATTTCTTCATAAACACGTCTTTGCTCATCAGTTAGCATTGGTAACAACTTATCGTACAATTCCTGTTGTTTATGAGGCTTATATATTTTTTCATCTGCGATAAGCCTATTTACTCCTGTCTTCATGATACTATCATCTGGTTTAGGCATTTTCTCGAAGGCTGTAAGAGACGTCCCATTCGATCGCAACATAAGTTCTATTTCAGTTAAACATATATTTTCTGTCTGAGCCCGTGTCAACATTAGACCTACCACAATAAGTTAAACACTTATTTATAATCTTGTCTTGCGGAAAAAAATAAATATTTTCGATTAAAATAAAATCATTTTGATATACCTGGATCATTTCTGCGTCTCCTTTCTTTAAACAAAATATCCTCATACAAGATGTCCTTTGTTTTATTCCAAACTTCAAGAGGAACAGTTAAACTCTTTGTATGCAGTAGGATCGCAAATAATTTTCTTAAAAATTCCCCAAAACACCATTCACCTGCTTCATTTATAGCCGCAATGTATTCCTTATCGTCGTCTAGTAATCCCAATGCATAGCAAGCTTCCTGAAAATCCTTATAAAGAACACCGTTGACTGTTTTTAAATAGTCAAAGCTTGTTGGTCCTGGAATCTTATTAAGCAAAACTCTCAAGTAATAGGCTTGTCCTACAGATGGCGGTACGTATGTAATCCTGCCTATTGCAAAACTTTTTCGCTTCTCCGACCTTGGCTTCCAAAGTTTTTCTTTCTTATTCCACACAAATTTAGATGGAAATTCAGCATACGTGAGTTCTCTAGCTTGGGGATATATCTTGTTGCATTCCATCCAGCCCAAAAATTTAGAAGTTCTGTTCGTTGTACGGTGCAAGACATCTTCTATTAGATCATCCTCGTTGTAAATAGCCAATTCTTGTCATGGAAGATGAAACGAGAGCTTTTCTACAGGTGTAGTACGATAACAAATCGGGAAAGCAAATATTCGCCAAGAGGCCTCACATGCAGATACGTATCTAAAAAGGCTTGAATTAGTTGGATAAAAAATATGAGAATGTTTGACAAATTGTATAAACAGTTATTACCTGCAATTGAAATACTTTTTGATTTCATTTTCTTGATCTTCTCCTCCTACATTGGCTCTAACATAATCCGGACCTTTAGTGATGTACTTGAACAAATACTTTACTGAACGTGTCTGATTGCACCACTCAACATTTATATGAGCACAAAAACGAAGAGACAAATCACGATTATAGGGAATAACATAACTATTATCGTATTGAAAACCCCTTTTTTCCACAACTCTCTCATCGTTTCGTCGTCTATATATTGAATAACCATCATCGTCGACAATAGTATTATCCATGTATGGCTTTGGGAAGAATTTTGTGCATTGTCCATTATGTATACACTATCTTTGTTCATAGGACCACAAGGACCATGAATCATCACATCAGAAACAACTTCGTATAAATACTTATCCACCTCTTTATCAGGAATTTCAGCACTTATGAATTTATCAATGTCGTCTGTTGTACGCATCTTATTGTATGGATGTAAAAACAGAATCATGTGCGCATGAGGCAGACTCCTTTTCTGAAATTCTATTGTATACATTGCTGAAAAATATTAAATCAAAAAAACATTAATATATTTACACTTTCCGGAAGACTGATTGAAATTATAATAAATATTATGAAACATACCAGAATTTACGATACCAAACGTTTTTTCCTTTGTCACTTGGTCCAATAATCTATCAAGTTTCATCTTGAAAACTCGGCTGCATATATCAGGTCTATCTTCTTTACTAAGACGATGCCTTTGTAGATAACAATCTATTTCAGGCCATCTTGGGTTGCACGTAAAAGTTATGAAATGATCAGGAAATCCATAATACTTGCAAGTAGCCATGGCGTCTAGATAATGTTGCATCATATATCTCTAAAAGATGACAGAATAAAAATTCTCTTTCAGTGTTGTGCAATATCTCCATGTCCTTTTTCAGCAGCTTCAATTATCTTATCAACTCTTTCAGTTCGGAGTTTGCTTTGGTTGATCTAAATGTAGTTCAACCTGTTTGATTCTATAGTAGTGAATGCATCGACTAAAAACTGCTGGAATAATTTGTCTGCCATAACAACAATCGAAGATTCTTCATATGTTTCAAATACTCTATATCCATAAAATTCTCTCATGGTGACCGTTTTTCTTTTACGTCCACGGGTATCCACGAACCCTATATCGATGCCTAATCTGTAACCATCTTCACCATAAGGGAACAACAATGGGTATTGTAAAGGTAAGTACGCGGGATGAAGTTCACTTATCCGCTGTAAATTTCCCGAACGACTTTCTATAACAATGTCACATTTATTTACACCAGCCGTAAAGTCTCCGGTAATTAGAGCAGCAACTTCGTTGCTGGTAGGAAGATTATGAGTCCTTGCATCAGTGGTCCTTTCCGAAGGTAACATCAATCGCAAACCTTCGCTACCGTCCTCCATATTAAATCTTTCACGTGCCGATCTAAACACCCTAACATGCGGGTTATGACTATCAAGCGTCTTTTTTAAAAGCTCAACAATCTCATGTCTTAAATCTCCCGCAGATCCAGATGTCTTATATTAATGCCAATTTTAAAAAATATAATAATTATGATTAGTAAATATAACAAATATTAAAGATATTTTACATACTTAAAAAAATATGACAAATATTTCTATACATATTTAACATTATTAATAATTACCTAAATGCGGAAATTCTATTAGATACTTCGTTATATACGTCATGTATATATAATTATAAAAACATTGGTTCCTTGCCAGGTTCTGGTAAAATATCACCAATACGATGATAGTTTTCCCCGCACATCTGAAATAGATAAGGACCTCTACCATTATTTATGAAATGGTTAATTTTACCACCTAGAGATGTGAACTAAAACATCATGTTGTATGCTCGTATGTTATCACAGAAGTTTTTACTCCGGTCGTCATGATTATAAAACAACGATAGTAACGATTTAGGTGCAGTCTTCAACGTAGGAAGTATTACTTTGCCACGATGGCAACACAATGAAAAATCCGGCTTTGCCTTTTTAGTCCGTTTATTCACCCGTTCTCCATACCACATATATGCTCCACAATTTTCACATAATAAATAAGGATCTCCATCATCATAATAACCTATACAAAATATTTGTTAATATTTTAAATATATATTAGTTAAAAAAATACATAATTACAAAATTATCATATAACCATTCACAAATGCATCGAGATATACCGTTTTTTTTGTAACTTAGCTTTTATGGGACAAAACCTAAGAAACATGTCAGATGTCGTATTTTTTTCATTTATCTCACATGAATTCTCATCAGTAGAGCTATCAGAATCACTTTCATCGTTCGTATCCGAATCAGTTGCGACGTAACATGCGAAATCTTCGTGTAGTCCTGGAAGAAGTAAATTCTCTGCAAAAGTAACGATTGAATTAGTTACTTAGCATTTATTTATTTACATAAATACTAATTAATTTCTTTCCG
>NC_025687.1:22304212-22310546 GCF_000633955.1 Camelina sativa | reverse complement strand
TTTAGGTGCAGTCTTCAACGTAGGAAGTATTACTTTGCCACGATGGCAACACAATGAAAAATCCGGCTTTGCCTTTTTAGTCCGTTTATTCACCCGCTCTCCATACCACATATATGCTCCACAATTTTCACATAATAAATAAGGATCTCCATCATCATAATAACCTATACAAAATATTTGTTAATATTTTAAATATATATTAGTTAAAAAAATACATAATTACAAAATTATCATATAACCATTCACAAATGCATCGAGATATACCGTTTTTTTTGTAACTTAGCTTTTATGGGACAAAACCTAAGAAACATGTCAGATGTCGTATTTTTTTCATTTATCTCACATGAATTCTCATCAGTAGAGCTATCAGAATCACTTTCATCGTTCGTATCCGAATCAGTTGCGACGTAACATGCGAAATCTTCGTGTAGTCCTGGAAGAAGTAAATTCTCTGCAAAAGTAACGATTGAATTAGTTACTTAGCATTTATTTATTTACATAAATACTAATTAATTTCTTTCCGGACATATGACCTCTTTTCTTTCTTTTCGCCCTCTTAGACTTCAATATCTGCATTCTTTTCAACCTTGCCATCTTATGTGGATTAGGATACTGAATATTCAATGCATTCGTAAAAGCAGGAAGATTTATCGTAGAACTAACACCTGATGTTCAATGTCATTGCGTACGATATTTTAGATTTGAATAGAACATATTTCTTAATGGTAAAAATTGAGAATGTCGTTACGTTTTCTAGAGACAGCATGTGTCGATATATTCTTTCTTCGGTATGGAATCTTCGAAGGTCTCATTATGTGACGCCAAGAATTACGATCTGCAAAAAAAAAACAAAGCTATGATCAAGAATTCATATAATCGACTATTTATGATCCTTTTTGTTTCTACCTTAATTTTCTTAGTAATTTAGTGAATATCGCTGTTAGGTATGTTTATATAGGAAGATGGTACGTATATATTCTCTAAACTAAAAATGTACTAATTGTTGACATATACGAATATTAACTTATGTTTCTATATATCCTCTTAACTTTTTTTTAGGCAAAATCATTTGTTATTTATATTTCTAATTACGTATACGGATATTTGATACAATTTTTTAAGTTTTACTTTCTTCAAGTTCATCAATATTTTATTTAATTATACTTCCATAATCCTACATATCAATATCGGATTTAAATTTAAGCATTACTTTATTTATATACTATTGGTCTGATTAATATAACAAATTTATAGTTACAAACAAATTATATAAACCTATTAAATCTTATTATTTATTTGCAACATTATATTATTAATATAGGTTTTGTTGTATTTACATATAGTAATCATTATTAAAAAAGTTATTTCAATGTTTCATCGAAACAAAATATTGAGAAACTAATGAAAATGATAAAATCTCCTATAAAAATTCAATAATGGATTATAGTAACATCATGATCATAACTACTAAATAAAGTAGGTATTATTAAAAAATTAAAATATTAATTATAAAATGATCTTCGAAAGTTAATCCTTTGTCGTGTTAGATCTTTGAATCCATAACTTATTCTTCTCACACCATTTAGATCCAGAGGCAGCCTTATCATATGCGTTAATTGTCTCGTTGATAGACATCATATTGTATTCCATCCACGTATCAAATTTTGAATTCTCATTCTTTGATTTCAATATACCATCTTCACCGTCAACAAAGGAACTTTGAACGTTAAGATGCGCCAATGAGTATTCTTCGGAAGATCTTGATTCTTTCATGGTTTTTCTAGATTTTTTTGTTCCGGTTCCGGAATGCTATCCTCACAAAAGAAAATCAGTTTTTCTGGTTGAAGTTGCGTACGAAGCGCATATTCATCAGCTCTTGAACTTTTCTTGGTAAATCGACGAACTCCGATTGAACGTTTCATTATAATTCTTCAAATATGCATTTAAAACATGTGAGTATGAAATTACAACGATTCAAAATATTGTAAAAAGCTTTAATTTTGTGTTACCTCTTACGTCAAGCAGCAAGAACTCTATAGATGGTTTTTTTTTGTTCCGAGTTGACATGGTACAATAATAAGAATTATATATATATATATATATAACATGTAGAAGATAAGTTTTTAAATCCGAGAATATTGTATTTCCTCAAGCTTCGTATTGAATTTTTCAATATTCAATTTTAACATTAAGTTATTAATTTAAATATACTTATTTAGATAAACGCGAATGTTTATTTTCGTAAATTTTCGTAATGAATATTCAGGCTTCGTAATGAATATTCAGGCTATTAAATTTTCCATTTATTTTAACGTATTAACATTCTTTTGAACTTTAAAAAAAAATCACGTTTAACTTTTGGATCATTCTTGTCTTTAATTATAATAATAGTTACTTAATTATACTAAATATCAATATTTCCAAAACTATTGTATACCATGATTATTTTATTTATGTCAAATTATATATATAAATCTTTGTTTAAAGTGACTGAAATGGTTTGAAATTTTTTAAATTTCTCTAAAAACATAATCCCATTGAAAGTATAAATAAATAAAAAGCAATAACAGAACGGAAAAATGATCTGAAGTGATGGAAATTGTTCAGTCTTTAAATTCAGTTTTGATCTTTTTCCTTGTCTTCATGCTATGACCCCCGGCCGACACAACATCGGTTTCTGTATGATCTCTCTTAGACGAAGCCAAACTCGATTCAGCTGGGGCGATTTGCAACTTATGATCATTTGTATCCGAAGTAATATTTGAAAGCTCATTCCTTCCATAGAGTTCCTACAATTAAATTTTATACATTAAGATTAAAAAAAATTTAAATGATATAATATTAATAATGGTATTATGGGTTTTTGTTTTTTTCTTTAGTACCTTGCCGAATTGAACAACCATGTCATCCTTTTCCCAAAACTTTTCAACAACATAAGCAGATTTGTCGCTCTTTAAATTATCGATTGTAATCGAAATTTTAAACAACATAGTCTTCCCTACTAAGACCGAAAGAGATTCGGGAATAGCTGCAATATCCTCCTGACCATAGGTAGACAAATGTTTCAATATTTGTTTATATATTTTTAAAACTAAACAAAGGTCAAATGTTATATACTTACTTTTGAATTTTCCAAAGCCAGTTCTTCGGCTTTTTTTCCAATAAATAGTTGAGCAAGACCGTCAAAGAAGAGCAGTTTAATCTTTTGTGAACTTCCATAACCGACATGAAGTATGAGTTTATACCTTTCAAACAGTTTAACATAAATTAAAATGTATAAATAGTTCCAAATAACAAATCTTAAGAAACATTTTAACAATTCAAGAGATACTTACTTGTAATCAACATCTGTAACATCAGCATCACAAACCCCACAACTATAAAGTAGTTCTTTTCCAGATTGAGATTCTAGTGGGTACGGCTGCACCTTCTTATTGCAAACTTTACAGGCAATATAATACCATTTAGGCAAAACTTCAACAGAATAAATTGTGGCGATTGTCACACATGTTTGCGTATATAATGAATAAACCAAACGTTTGTTAACTTAAACAATTTTTCAAAACAATTCAAATTAGATGATATTAATTAAATCTTTACAAAAAATTACCTCAAGTGCATAAACGATTTGGTCCATAGTAGACTTCCCGTTAATAATAAAAAACTCCTCATATAATGTCACCTTTGATTTTTGGGGACTTGGTTCATCTTCAAGTTGTATTAAATCTATAGCATCAGTGGGCAACCTGTAAAGTTATGATAATAATAAGAACATATTTATAGCATGTATCGCCGAGTAATATAGAAGGGATATATATATATATATATATATTTACTTTTTTCGGAACGCTTCCACTTCAGACATAACTGGATTTATCATAATATCGGTAGAGTTGAACGCATTGGAAATACTATAGTTCCCTGAAATTTTGATTTAATTGGCAATGTTAGATTTAATAATCATAAGTTCGAAGATTATAAGAAAGTCAGAAATCACCTTTCCATTCCTTCAAGCATGCAAATCGTACTACACAAACGACAACAGTATCTTGATGTTCTTTTATCTGTGTATCAAAGGCCTTTGCAAGATCACCCCACACAGTACAATTCAACTGGGTTCCACTATATTACGAATGTATGAATTAAGAATACATAATTAGACATTATATTCCAAAATAGTTTTAACTATAAAGGGTATCTATTAAGGAATCATACGTCAAATCTTGCAGATCGAAACTCAATTTGACGTTATCCTTCCCTTTTGTTTTGACGTTGTCAAGATTTCCTACACCAACGATCTGACCGATAACATCTACCAAAAATACATATGAATTAATATTTTCCTTTAAATAAAATATTAAATATGAATTTAACAACTCACCGAACAATACATTCTTGTCTAATTCTCCAGCCAATATAGAAGGAAAATTCTTAAAATATTTTTCTGGTACACGAACTGGGAATTCATCACATGGTTTCACTATGGTGGTTCTATAAAAGACGATTTTAAATCCCAAATAGCTTGTCTTATAACTGCTATCATAATCTCTTAAGTTGAATGTGTCAACTATCTTAGACTCGCCGACACCAAGTTCATTCTGAAATTTGCTGACCAAACCATCTTCAATAGATGCATGTATCCTTGTACCCTATATATAAGGTTTAGAAGTTAGGAAGCTATTATCGAGATCTACTTAAATATGATATAGATACTAATTAAATTCTACGTATAAATTATCTTATTAAATCTTACATCACTGTCAACGAAGACCATCTGTAGAGACTTGAAAGACTTCCAAAGTCTTATGATACGGACTCTAATTTTGTAATGATCGAGCGCAGGGTTGAGATCGTCTAGCTGAACAAAGGGACGAACATTCACCTTTTTAGAAGTCATATTGAGTTGTGCATAAGACTTTTTTAACACATTAGCGTATCAATATATATAGAGATGTTTTACAACCGACTTAATTTTTTAATAGAATATTTACTTTATTTTTTAAAAAGACGATAATGACAAAGAATGTAAATATATCATATACGAATATTTTAAATATGTTTACTAAAGTAAAAAGTAAATTTTACATATTTATGCTTCCATAATTTTAATGAAATATATAAAGTACTTATAAATTACTATATGTTGACATTCCAAATAAATAATTTTTTTTTGTATATTATAATAACTGACTCTATTTACAATCATTTCGCAAATCGCTACATAAAAAACGTCTATAGGTCCAAATCATACGTTAAATTCGTTTGGACTGTATTTTAAAATAATTTATAAATTGAAATAATGTTATTCAAATTTAATATAACTCAGTATCTTTTAAAATCAAACATTAACCAAATATGTTTATCATTAGAAGAATTAGATACTCATAAAGGAATTTGATGCTTCTCAAAAGAATCCTCAACATCAAGATGAATATAGGAGTCAAGTGCATCACTGTATTTTGGATGAGAAATAATTTTAATCAGTACTGCCCATATAAATTAACCATTAGACAAAAAAGTTAATATTGTTAATTACCTTAAGTCCACAACGAAACGATAGTCCGTATCATCCAGAATTTTTATTCTGGTCACCCCATGATCAATGAGATTGTACCTAAATGTAAGTTTAGTTATAAACATATATTTTTTTTATATCCACATATTAATATATTTAATAAAAATGGTCCGTAATAAGAAATTGATTTACATGTATTTAACTGTGAACTTCTCTATAACATAAATTTGATTCTCCGCCATATTAAAAGACAGAACACCACAAGATGATGTCGGGATGGTAGCATGTCCGAAGGAAATAATATAATAAAAGTTTTTGATTTCTGTAGTATCTACTAAATAAAATAATTTTATATCGAATTAAAATCTAAATTCAAGATCACAATGTTTTAACGTATCATAAATTAATATTGATTTTTATAAAACCATACAATTTGAAAACGAAAATTAAATTTCCATATCAGCAAAGGCATCTAACATCTGCGTGACTTGAGGACATGGAAGATTGATCATGACACTCCTACAATTGTGCACCGTGGTTGCCATCCATGTATCTAGATTTAGAAAATTTTAATAATTAAATAACGTTTTTAAAAATAAATTCATTATAATAGTAACAGCAAGAATTAATTCGAACCTTTATTACTCTCAAGCTTGGCAAAGCGTATCACGCATATGATATCACTGACCCAATGTATCCAATGATCATAGAATGCGCTCGCGTAGTCCTTTGGCAAACGATAGGATAAACGATAACCCCTACAATTGTATTCCTTTGAGTATTTTTAAAATTAATGTGAATTAAAAACGTAAATCTTAT
>NC_025687.1:22291181-22304112 GCF_000633955.1 Camelina sativa | reverse complement strand
AGCACCCGCGTCCATACTATTACTTGCCTTGCGAAGTCTCAAATTTTTGGTAAGTTTAAGAACTTTACAACGACTCCAAAGAACAGATGAGTTTATAGATGCTAAAACTGTCGCCACTCTTCCTCCTTCGGTAATAACAGGTAGTATTTGTCTAAAATCANAGTCGTCTAGTAATCCCAATGCATAGCAAGTTTCCTGAAAATCCTTATAAAGAACACCGTTGACTGTTTTTAAATAGTCAAAGCTTGTTGGTCCTGGAATCTTATTAAGCAAAACTCTCAAGTAATAGGCTTGTCCTACAGATGGCGGTACGTATGTAATCCTGCCTATTGCAAAACTTTTTCGCTTCTCCGACCTTGGCTTCCAAAGTTTTTCTTTCTTATTCCACACAAATTTAGATGGAAATTCAGCATACGTGAGTTCTCTAGCTTGGGGATATATCTTGTTGCATTCCATCCAGCCCAAAAATTTAGAAGTTCTGTTCGTTGTACGGTGCAAGACATCTTCTATTGGATCATCCTCGTTGTAAATAGCCAATTCTTGTCCTGGAAGATGAAACGGGAGCTTTTCTACAGGTGTAGTACGATAACAAATCGGGAAAGCAAATATTCGCCAAGAGGCCTCACATGCAGATACATATCTAAAAAGGCTTGAATTAGTTGGATAAAAAATATGAGAATGTTTGACAAATTGTATAAACAGTTATTACCTGCAATTGAAATACTTTTTGATTTCATTTTCTTGATCTTCTCCTCCTACGTTGGCTCTAACATAATCCGGACCTTTAGTGATGTACTTGAACAAATACTTTACTGAACGTGTCTGATTGCACCACTCAACATTTATATGAGCACGAAAACGAAGAGACAAATCACGATTATAGGGAATAACATAACTATTATCGTATTGAAAACCCCTTTTTTCCACAACTCTCTCATCGTTTCGTCGTCTATATATTGAATAACCATCATCGTCGACAATAGTATTATCCATGTATGGCTTTGGGAAGAATTTTGTGCATTGTCCATTATGTATACACTATCTTTGTTCATAGGACCACAAGGACCATGAATCATCACATCAGAAACAACTTCGTATAAATACTTATCCACCTCTTTATCAGGAATTTCAGCACTTATGAATTTATCAATGTCGTCTGTTGTACGCATCTTATTGTATGGATGTAAAAACAGAATCATGTGCGCATGAGGCAGACTCCTTTTCTGAAATTCTATTGTATACATTGCTGAAAAATATTAAATCAAAAAAACATTAATATATTTACACTTTCCGGAAGACTGATTGAAATTATAATAAATATTATGAAACATACCAGAATTTACGATACCAAACGTTTTTTCCTTTGTCACTTGGTCCAATAATCTATCAAGTTTCATCTTGAAAACTCGGCTGCATATATCAGGTCTATCTTCTTTACTAAGACGATGCCTTTGTAGATAACAATCTATTTCAGGCCATCTTGGGTTGCACGTAAAAGTTATGAAATGATCAGGAAATCCATAATACTTGCAAGTAGCCATGGCGTCTAGATAATGTTGCATCATATATCTCTAAAAGATGACAGAATAAAAATTCTCTTTCAGTGTTGTGCAATATCTCCATGTCCTTTTTCAGCAGCTTCAATTATCTTATCAACTCTTTCAGTTCGGAGTTTGCTTTGGTTGATCTAAATGTAGTTCAACCTGTTTGATTCTATAGTAGTGAATGCATCGACTAAAAACTGCTGGAATAATTTGTCTGCCATAACAACAATCGAAGATTCTTCATATGTTTCAAATACTCTATATCCATAAAATTCTCTCATGGTGACCGTTTTTCTTTTACGTCCACGGGTATCCACGAACCCTATATCGATGCCTAATCTGTAACCATCTTCACCATAAGGGAACAACAATGGGTATTGTAAAGGTAAGTACGCGGGATGAAGTTCACTTATCCGCTGTAAATTTCCCGAACGACTTTCTATAACAATGTCACATTTATTTACACCAGCCGTAAAGTCTCCGGTAATTAGAGCAGCAACTTCGTTGCTGGTAGGAAGATTATGAGTCCTTGCATCAGTGGTCCTTTCCGAAGGTAACATCAATCGCAAACCTTCGCTACCGTCCTCCATATTAAATCTTTCACGTGCCGATCTAAACACCCTAACATGCGGGTTATGACTATCAAGCGTCTTTTTTAAAAGCTCAACAATCTCATGTCTTAAATCTCCCGCAGATCCAGATGTCTTATATTAATGCCAATTTTAAAAAATATAATAATTATGATTAGTAAATATAACAAATATTAAAGATATTTTACATACTTAAAAAAATATGACAAATATTTCTATACATATTTAACATTATTAATAATTACCTAAATGCGGAAATTCTATTAGATACTTCGTTATATACGTCATGTATATATAATTATAAAAACATTGGTTCCTTGCCAGGTTCTGGTAAAATATCACCAATACGATGATAGTTTTCCCCGCACATCTGAAATAGATAAGGACCTCTACCATTATTTATGAAATGGTTAATTTTACCACCTAGAGATGTGAACTAAAACATCATGTTGTATGCTCGTATGTTATCACAGAAGTTTTTACTCCGGTCGTCATGATTATAAAACAACGATAGTAACGATTTAGGTGCAGTCTTCAACGTAGGAAGTATTACTTTGCCACGATGGCAACACAATGAAAAATCCGGCTTTGCCTTTTTAGTCCGTTTATTCACCCGTTCTCCATACCACATATATGCTCCACAATTTTCACATAATAAATAAGGATCTCCATCATCATAATAACCTATACAAAATATTTGTTAATATTTTAAATATATATTAGTTAAAAAAATACATAATTACAAAATTATCATATAACCATTCACAAATGCATCGAGATATACCGTTTTTTTTGTAACTTAGCTTTTATGGGACAAAACCTAAGAAACATGTCAGATGTCGTATTTTTTTCATTTATCTCACATGAATTCTCATCAGTAGAGCTATCAGAATCACTTTCATCGTTCGTATCCGAATCAGTTGCGACGTAACATGCGAAATCTTCGTGTAGTCCTGGAAGAAGTAAATTCTCTGCAAAAGTAACGATTGAATTAGTTACTTAGCATTTATTTATTTACATAAATACTAATTAATTTCTTTCCGGACATATGACCTCTTTTCTTTCTTTTCGCCCTCTTAGACTTCAATATCTGCATTCTTTTCAACCTTGCCATCTTATGTGGATTAGGATACTGAATATTCAATGCATTCGTAAAAGCAGGAAGATTTATCGTAGAACTAACACCTGATGTTCAATGTCATTGCGTACGATATTTTAGATTTGAATAGAACATATTTCTTAATGGTAAAAATTGAGAATGTCGTTACGTTTTCTAGAGACAGCATGTGTCGATACATTCTTTCTTCGGTATGGAATCTTCGAAGGTCTCATTATGTGACGCCAAGAATTACGATCTGCAAAAAAAAAACAAAGCTATGATCAAGAATTCATATAATCGACTATTTATGATCCTTTTTGTTTCTACCTTAATTTTCTTAGTAATTTAGTGAATATCGCTGTTAGGTATGTTTATATAGGAAGATGGTACGTATATATTCTCTAAACTAAAAATGTACTAATTGTTGACATATACGAATATTAACTTATGTTTCTATATATCCTCTTAACTTTTTTTTAGGCAAAATCATTTGTTATTTATATTTCTAATTACGTATACGGATATTTGATACAATTTTTTAAGTTTTACTTTCTTCAAGTTCATCAATATTTTATTTAATTATACTTCCATAATCCTACATATCAATATCGGATTTAAATTTAAGCATTACTTTATTTATATACTATTGGTCTGATTAATATAACATATTTATAGTTACAAACAAATTATATAAACCTATTAAATCTTATTATTTATTTGCAACATTATATTATTAATATAGGTTTTGTTGTATTTACATATAGTAATCATTATTAAAAAAGTTATTTCAATGTTTCATCGAAACAAAATATTGAGAAACTAATGAAAATGATAAAATCTCCTATAAAAATTCAATAATGGATTATAGTAACATCATGATCATAACTACTAAATAAAGTAGGTATTATTAAAAAATTAAAATATTAATTATAAAATGATCTTCGAAAGTTAATCCTTTGTCGTGTTAGATCTTTGAATCCATAACTTATTCTTCTCACACCATTTAGATCCAGAGGCAGCCTTATCATATGCGTTAATTGTCTCGTTGATAGACATCATATTGTATTCCATCCACGTATCAAATTTTGAATTCTCATTCTTTGATTTCAATATACCATCTTCACCGTCAACAAAGGAACTTTGAACGTTAAGATGCGCCAATGAGTATTCTTCGGAAGATCTTGATTCTTTCATGGTTTTTCTAGATTTTTTTGTTCCGGTTCCGGAATGCTATCCTCACAAAAGAAAATCAGTTTTTCTGGTTGAAGTTGCGTACGAAGCGCATATTCATCAGCTCTTGAACTTTTCTTGGTAAATCGACGAACTCCGATTGAACGTTTCATTATAATTCTTCAAATATGCATTTAAAACATGTGAGTATGAAATTACAACGATTCAAAATATTGTAAAAAGCTTTAATTTTGTGTTACCTCTTACGTCAAGCAGCAAGAACTCTATAGATGGTTTTTTTTTGTTCCGAGTTGACATGGTACAATAATAAGAATTATATATATATATATATATAACATGTAGAAGATAAGTTTTTAAATCCGAGAATATTGTATTTCCTCAAGCTTCGTATTGAATTTTTCAATATTCAATTTTAACATTAAGTTATTAATTTAAATATACTTATTTAGATAAACGCGAATGTTTATTTTCGTAAATTTTCGTAATGAATATTCAGGCTTCGTAATGAATATTCAGGCTATTAAATTTTCCATTTATTTTAACGTATTAACATTCTTTTGAACTTTAAAAAAAAATCACGTTTAACTTTTGGATCATTCTTGTCTTTAATTATAATAATAGTTACTTAATTATACTAAATATCAATATTTCCAAAACTATTGTATACCATGATTATTTTATTTATGTCAAATTATATATATAAATCTTTGTTTAAAGTGACTGAAATGGTTTGAAATTTTTTAAATTTCTCTAAAAACATAATCCCATTGAAAGTATAAATAAATAAAAAGCAATAACAGAACGGAAAAATGATCTGAAGTGATGGAAATTGTTCAGTCTTTAAATTCAGTTTTGATCTTTTTCCTTGTCTTCATGCTATGACCCCCGGCCGACACAACATCGGTTTCTGTATGATCTCTCTTAGACGAAGCCAAACTCGATTCAGCTGGGGCGATTTGCAACTTATAATCATTCTTATCCGAAGTAATATTTGAAAGCTCATTCCTTCCATAAAGTTCCTATAATTAAATTTTATACATTAAGATTAAAAAACATTTAAATGATATAATATTAATAATGGTATTATGAGTTTTTGTTTTTTCTTTAGTACCTTGCCAAATTGAACAACCATGTCATCCTTTTCCCAAAACTTTTCAACAACATAAGCAGATTTGTCGCTCTTTAAATTATCGTTTGTAATCGAAATTTTAAACAACATAGTCTTCCCTACTAAGACCGAAAGAGATTCGGGAATAGCTGCAATATCCTCCTGACCATAGGTAGACACATGTTTCAATATTTGTTTATATATCTTTAAAACTAAACAGAGGTCAAATGTTATATACTTACTTTTGAATTTTCCAAAGCCAGTTCTTCGGCTTTTTTCCAATAAATAGTTGAGCAAGACCGTCAAAGAAGAGCAGTTTAATCTTTTGTGAACTTCCATAACCGACATGAAGTATGAGTTTATACCTTTCAAACAGTTTAACATAAATTAAAATGTATAAATAGTTCCAAATAACAAATCTTAAGAAACATTTTAACAATTCAAGAGATACTTACTTGTAATCAACATCTGTAACATCAGCATCACAAACCCCACAACTATAAAGTAGTTCTTTTCCAGATTGAGATTCTAGTGGGTACGGCTGCACCTTCTTATTGCAAACTTTACAGGCAATATAATACCATTTAGGCAAAACTTCAACAGAATAAATTGTGGCGATTGTCACACATGTTCGCGTCTATAATGAATTAACCAAACGTTTGTTAACTTAAACAATTTTTCAAAACAATTCAAATTAGATGATATCAATTAAATTTTTACAAACATTACCTCAAGTGCATAAACGATTTGGTCCATAGTAGACTTCTCGTTAATAATAAAAAACTCCTCATATAATGTCACCTTTGATTTTTGGGGACTTGGTTCATCTTCAAGTTGTACTAAATCTATAGCATCAGTGGGCAACCTGTAAATTTATGATAATAATAAGAACATATAAACGTTTATAGCATGTATCGGCGAGTAATATAGAAGGGATATATATATATATATAAAAATATTTTTACTTTTTTCGGAACGCTTCCACTTCAGGCATAACTGGATTTATCATAATATCGGTAGAGTCGAACGCATTGGAAATACTATAGTTCCCTGAAATTTTGATTTAATTGGCAATGTTAGATTTAATAATCATAAGTTGGAAGATTATAAGAAAGTCAGAAATCACATTTCCATTCCTTCAAGCATGCAAATCGTACTACACAAACGACAACAATATCTTGATGTTCTTTTATCTGTGTATCAAAGGCCTTTGCAAGATCATCCCACACAGTGCAATTCAACCGGGTTCCACTATATTACGAATGTATGAATTAAAAATACATATTAGACATTATATTCCAAAATAATTTTAACTATAAAGGGTATCTATTAAGGAATCATACGTCAAATCTTGTAGATCGAAACTCAATCTGACGTTATCCTTCCCTTTTGTTTTGACGTTGACAATTTTTCCTACACCAACAATCTGACCGATAACATCTACCAAAAATACATATGAATTAAATATTTTCCTTTAAATAAAATATTAAATATGAATTTAACAACTCACCGAACAATACATTCTTGTCTAATTTTCCAGCCAATATAGAAGGAAAATTCTTAAAATATTTTTCTGGTACACGAACTGGGAATTCATCACATGGTTTCACTATGGTGGTTCTATAAAAGACGATTTTAAATCCCAAATAGCTTGTCTTATAACTGCTATCATAATCTCTTAAGTTGAATGTGTCAACTATCTTAGACTCGCCGACACCAAGTTCATTCTGAAATTTGCTGACCAAACCATCTTCAATAGATGCATGTATCCTTGTACCCTATATATAAGGTTTAGAAGTTAGGAAGCTATTATCGAGATCTACTTAAATATGATATAGATACTAATTAAATTCTACGTATAAATTATCTTATTAAATCTTACATCACTGTCAACGAAGACCATCTGTAGAGACTTGAAAGACTTCCAAAGTCTTATGATACGGACTCTAATTTTGTAATGATCGAGCGCAGGGTTGAGATCGTCTAGCTGAACAAAGGGACGAACATTCACCTTTTTAGAAGTCATATTGAGTTGTGCATAAGACTTTTTTAACACATTAGCGTATCAATATATATAGAGATGTTTTACAACCGACTTAATTTTTTAATAGAATATTTACTTTATTTTTTAAAAAGACGATAATGACAAAGAATGTAAATATATCATATACGAATATTTTAAATATGTTTACTAAAGTAAAAAGTAAATTTTACATATTTATGCTTCCATAATTTTAATGAAATATATAAAGTACTTATAAATTACTATATGTTGACATTCCAAATAAATAATTTTTTTTTGTATATTATAATAACTGACTCTATTTACAATCATTTCGCAAATCGCTACATAAAAAACGTCTATAGGTCCAAATCATACGTTAAATTCGTTTGGACTGTATTTTAAAATAATTTATAAATTGAAATAATGTTATTCAAATTTAATATAACTCAGTATCTTTTAAAATCAAACATTAACCAAATATGTTTATCATTAGAAGAATTAGATACTCATAAAGGAATTTGATGCTTCTCAAAAGAATCCTCAACATCAAGATGAATATAGGAGTCAAGTGCATCACTGTATTTTGGATGAGAAATAATTTTAATCAGTACTGCCCATATAAATTAACCATTAGACAAAAAAGTTAATATTGTTAATTACCTTAAGTCCACAACGAAACGATAGTCCGTATCATCCAGAATTTTTATTCTGGTCACCCCATGATCAATGAGATTGTACCTAAATGTAAGTTTAGTTATAAACATATATTTTTTTTATATCCACATATTAATATATTTAATAAAAATGGTCCGTAATAAGAAATTGATTTACATGTATTTAACTGTGAACTTCTCTATAACATAAATTTGATTCTCCGCCATATTAAAAGACAGAACACCACAAGATGATGTCGGGATGGTAGCATGTCCGAAGGAAATAATATAATAAAAGTTTTTGATTTCTGTAGTATCTACTAAATAAAATAATTTTATATCGAATTAAAATCTAAATTCAAGATCACAATGTTTTAACGTATCATAAATTAATATTGATTTTTATAAAACCATACAATTTGAAAACGAAAATTAAATTTCCATATCAGCAAAGGCATCTAACATCTGCGTGACTTGAGGACATGGAAGATTGATCATGACACTCCTACAATTGTGCACCGTGGTTGCCATCCATGTATCTAGATTTAGAAAATTTTAATAATTAAATAACGTTTTTAAAAATAAATTCATTATAATAGTAACAGCAAGAATTAATTCGAACCTTTATTACTCTCAAGCTTGGCAAAGCGTATCACGCATATGATATCACTGACCCGATGTATCCAATGATCATAGAATGCGTTCGCGTAGTCCTTTGGCAAACGACAGGATAAACGATAACCCCTACAATTGTATTTCTTTGAGTATTTTTAAAATTAATGTGAATTAAAAACGTAAATCTTATAACATTAGAACAACTTACTCAATATTTTCTAGAACAACAAACAACTCATTCCATTCTTTGTATGGTGGGCCTTGTTCAAAGCTATTTCCAACACTAAACACTCTTCCGATAAGGTCTGCAAATATTTCTCAATAGTTAAAGTAATCAACCACTTCAAACTTATCTTACAATAAAACAATATATTGCTTCCCTTACATACACAATAAGCGGAATCTAAATATCCACTTTTAATATCATTGAATGATACGAAAGAGTAAAATTGATTTGAAGACAAAGGGGGAATTTTCTTAAATCATGTCACGTCTCTCCAATGTATTCTAAAGCGATGATCAGTTGGCCTAAAAGCGCCATCAACATTGCTTAATGAGAAATTTGATAACATTATCCATTCCCCTTCTTCCAAATCGTTTATAAAGATGTCACGATAAGGAGAACCCATCAATACATGAGTTTTTGTACCCTACGTTAACTTTATACATAAGTACGTAAAGATTAAAATAAATTTGAATGAACATTATATAAATTAAATTATACCTTCTCATCAACTACAATCAAGTCTGTTGATATGAAAAGAGGATGACGGCACTCAAACTTCCTCAGTATTTTTACGTTGATTTTCCACTCATGAACGAAGGGGTTTAGGTCGTCTACATTGAAATAACAGTCTCTCTTCCCGATCCTATTTTTTATAGCATTGGATAGAAGGTTAGCCATTGTTTTCTTTGAAAGACCTAGACTTAAACGAAACTTACGATTCTGACTTTTAAAGGTATTTATATATACATAATACAGAATATATGTTTTTGAGAAAATTTACATTTTAAGATATTTTCAAACTTCAAATATTTATCATTAGCAAAACTTAAATGGTATTTGTACAATTATCATCAAGTACAAATATATTATATATATTTTCAGAACTTTTAATAATTTCCATAAACATTTAGGGATAATCGAATAATTAAGTAGTGTTTTTTCTTTTTCTGAATTCGATTTAAAACCTTTTTTAAAAAAAGATTATATTTCGTTTTAAAATTTTATATTATATTCATAACTAATTTTGTAATTACCATATTTAGTTAGTTTGTATATATTTGTACTATAATATAAATAAATATTTAAATCATACTATAATAAAATTCTTGATGATTAGTTATTTAGTATAGTTTCAGAAATTATTAATTTTTATTTCAAACAATCATAATATTAATCAATCTATTAATAATAATATCTATGAGAATTTCTTTAAAAATAAAAATCATGTAATATAATCACCAAATTCATAATATATTCAAATATAAATATATAAAATTAAAATCCAAGATCAATATCATAACGATTTAAAATTTAGCAAATTACACTTTTAAAATCTTATAATTCAGTTCTCCATTTCGGCAAAGGAATCAAACATCTGCGTGACTTGAGGACACTTAGGATTGATCATGACCATTGTACAATTATCCACAGTTGTTGCCATCCATGTATCTACAATAACAGTATCTAATTAATTAACATATTTAATAATCTAAGCAATAATGTTTTTTGAAACGTGAACGAATAATACGAACCTTTTTGAGTCTCAAGTTTGGCAAAACGTAACACACATATGATATCACAAACACAATGAATCCAATTATTGAA
The DNA here is from genome assembly GCF_000633955.1 of Camelina sativa. Classification (NCBI taxonomy): domain Eukaryota; kingdom Viridiplantae; phylum Streptophyta; class Magnoliopsida; order Brassicales; family Brassicaceae; genus Camelina; species Camelina sativa. Next base: position 22,293,476 of record NC_025687.1, on the reverse strand, counting down.
AAAGGCGTTCACGTAGTCTTTTGATAAACGACATGACAATCGATCACCCCTAAAATTTTGCATATTTTAGAATTAAAACATTAATAAGTATGATAATATTTAAATTTAAAATTTTAAAAATAGAATGACTTACTCAATATTTTCCAAAACAACAAACAACTCTTTCCAATCTTGATATGGTGGACCCTCTTCAAAACGATTTCCAACAGTGTACACTCTTCCAATAATGTCTGATCATAGATTTTTCATTAGAAGATAAATTATTAGAAATAATTAAATTTTATAATATAGTTTTTTTTTCTCACCTACACAATAATCAGGGTCTAAAAATCCACTTTTGTTATCATTAAATGATACAAAAGAATAAAATTGCTTGGAAGACAAATGATGAATTTTTCTAAACCATGTTTCGTCTCCCCAATGTATCATAAAACGATGATCAGTTACTATTAAAATCTCATCAACAATGGTTAGTGAGAATCTTGAAAACGTTATCCATTCACCTTCTTCAAAATCGTTTATAAAGATATCACGATAAGGGGGACGCATCATCACATGAATTTTTTTGCCCTACATATCCAAAAATTTGTAAGCATCATAAGTTTAAACAAAATTTATAAAAAAACGCGATGTATACTGCAAATATACCTTATCATCAACAACAATCAAGTCTGTTGATCTGAAAAAAGAATGACGACACTCAAACTTCCTCAGTATTTTGACGTTAATTTTCCACTCATGAATGAAGGGGTTTAGGTCATCAACATCGTAAAAATAGTCTCTCTTCCGGTATCTTTTTTTGATAGCATTGGATAGAAGGTTTGACATGTTCTCAAAAGGCGAAACCTACGATCCTGACTTCTAAATTATATAAACGTAAATATATATAATATAATATAGTTAATTTTTGGAATTTTTTCATTTTCCGATATCGTCAAAACTCCAAATTTCTTTATCATTGGATAAACTTAAATGGTATATATACATTTTCACTTATCACGGAATATATTATTAGATTTCCTATTTCTTTCTAGAAAAACACGATTTAAATAAGTTTAAAATATTTTTATAGATATTTCATTCAATGAATATAGAAACACCATGAATACTTTTATAAAATATTTAAATCCAGATTTTTTTTTCCGATTTTTGATTAAAAACTTTTATATATTTCTAATTAAATTTTGTATACAGGTCAATATCTCTATTTTATAGTATCGTTTTAACGAACTCTTAGTTTTTAGAATAATAAATAAATACCCTGCTAATTTCTGACAGATAATATAATTTTTAAAAAAACAAAACGTTAAACGCATAAGTTTAAACTCTAACATTGTTAACCATTAAAAGGAACATGGAGTTTTCCCAATCAATATTAGGAACAACACAATCTTTGACATCTTTCTCAATAACAACCCTAACATCTTCTAGCCTGTTATGCTCTGCAATTAAGTCGATTCGCCCCTCCAAGATATCATTCATTAGCGAGATTTGAGCATCGACTGTCTCAAGTTGACAGATTAGGCCTATAGATTCTTCCTTTTCCTTGATATCAAGTATCGCAGTGATACGCCTCGTCGTTTCCTTTAGTACCACATCTCTCGATTTTTGGAACGCTTGTTTAACCTTCTCGATTGCTCCATCTTCTCATTCGAAATCTGATATGAGCACTTTTCGTTTCCTAGAACTTCCACCTTCCATCACGATTTCTGCAAAAATATTTTTTGAAAAGGTTTAAACTTCCAAACCAAGAATTCAAGATACGAAAAATTTACTAACAATCGATTGAGATCTTACCAAAAGGATATGGATGATAATTGAAACGACCCGACCCGTTTTTTTTTTAAATACTATATATATAATTAAACATCCCATACTACTTAATTAAATCAACCCAAACCACAAAACATCATTTAAACCAGCCATAACCATCTTACACAGCGGAAACGTACAAACAATACCAAACCAACATATCCTTAATACAATAACATTCCTAACCATTCTATCCAACAACCTATCATAACTCTAACCAAGGTTCCAACACATAACTATAAATAACCAACAACACACAAATGAGACCCTAGATCATCCTCCTCCTCATCGCCTTGATTCCACGTTCACACTTGGCTTTACCTGCACCGCAAACACAAATTGAGATGCATGAGTATTTAATAAACACTCAGTGAGGCCATCCTCCCATCTACTGGGCTATACACACAAGCAACTGAGATTCTATTATTAAAGCCAACAACCAAAACACAAACAACACAACAAACCAGGAAAACAAGACTCGGT
>NC_025687.1:22281673-22289803 GCF_000633955.1 Camelina sativa | reverse complement strand
ATCATCCTCCTCCTCATCGCCTTGATTCCACGTTCACACTTGCCTTTACCTGCACCGCAAACACAAATTGAGATGCATGAGTATTTAATAAACACTCAGTGAGGCCATCCTCCCATCTACTGGGCTATACACACAAGCAACTGAGATTATATTATTAAATCCAACAACCAAAACACAAACAACACAACAAACCAGGAAAACAAGACTCGATTAAGTCTGGTGTCGACCGACGCTAACGCGTCACTGGTGTCGACCGACGCTAACGTGTCACTGGTGTCGACCGACGCTAACGCGTCACTGGTGTCGACCGACACTAGGTCGGTGTCGATCGACACTCAACCAACATGGTGTCGACTGACACCAACTGGTGTCGATCGACACCACCTTCGCAGAATCGATCTGCACAAAGCCCAACGACGAACCTCCGTTCCAAACCGCTTCACAAAACCTCCCAAACTCTTCCAATCTTCTCAGGAACCTATGGGAACATGAAAACAACCAACCCACACAAGCAAAACACCACAAACACAAAGAAACAGCCAAAACAACAGAGATCTCAGGCTTAGATCAGCCATGGTCAAGCACTCACCTCTTTTTCAGGAAGATTCTCACTCAACAACGACGAATCCAACACTTAGAAGCCTCCTCCTTCGTTCCTAACACAAGATCTTCACTCCACAGCAATAGATCTCTCAAGAACAACAAAGGATCTCAAAAATCTCTCTCAAAAACGTTTTCTCCTTCTTCTCTGTCCAAAAACGGCTAAAAGGACGAAATAAGTTGAGTTCCCCTTTTAAACTCGAGTTTAGGGCTTCTCTTAAACCAACCAAGCAAACCAGACGATTAAAATCAAACCAATCGAACCGTCAGCAAACGGTGTCGACCGACACCACATGTGGTGTCGATTGACACCCTAACCAAAATTCCAGAAATTGGTTCGCGGGCGTTACAATTCTCCCCCACCAATAAGGATTCGTCCTCGAATCCCGCAACATCGTCCCTCCACCAAGAACCCCCGTGCAACCGTCACCACGGCCTGCACAATATCCGACCGGACTGAACACTGTCAGCCCAAAGTTTTATGTGCAACTGTCGCAACAGCCCGCACAACCACGTGACTCAACGGTCCACACAGCCCTGACTCCACTAGTCATCACAACGCAAAAAAAGACNAAAGCCCAACGACGAACCTCCGTTCCAAACCGCTTCACAAAACCTCCCAAACTCTTCCAATCTTCTCAGGAACCTATGGGAACATGAAAACAACCAACCCACACAAGCAAAACACCACAAACACAAAGAAACAGCNTGTCGTCCTCTAGCCATACCGTCTCACTCTCGGATCGTCACCCTCGAGATCTCGGTACCAGGGGAACTACTCATCCCCTCCGGGGAACTAATCATCCCCTAGGAGAACTAATCACCTCCTCTGTCGCTCTCAGGGTCGTAACCCGTCAAGCCCGCGGTGCACTAGGGAAACTAATAATCCCCTCAGGAGAACTAATCATCTACTCCGGAGAACTAATCATCTCCCCCAGGAGAACTAATCATCTCCTCATGAGCAAACAAGTCCTAATGTCTATAAGCATCTCCTGACCGGAACCACCTTCCGTGGTTTGCGTAAAACATCACAATGTCCTACCAACCCCCATATTCCCTCACTGGAATATCAACACCATCATGACCACTAATCAAGCCAACTCTAACACATCTTAACCATTCGGGTGTTTACACACGCCCTTTTCAAAAACAGACAAGTTCTACCTATTCATAGAACGTTTTATTTGTTTGCCACTGCAATCTCCATAAATAGCTTTTCCGCTTGGCAATTATCCACAGCAAATCATCAATACGAGCGTAATAAAACAAACAAGTACCATACGTTCGCATAATCTGATTCACCGCATCAAATGCTTTGCAAGCCGCAACTCTGGTGTTTCACATCCCCTTTCCAAAAATAGACAAGTCCTAACTATTCATAGAACTTCACATTTTTAGCAACTTTCTATTCAAGGAAACTTTCCATTTATAGAATTCGAATAATCCTTCAATCCAGTATACCTCAGGATTCCATAGGAACTAATCATCTTATTAAATACCAGTAAGCACATCGGCCACACAATTGGCTAAACAGCCCGCCAAAAAGGCCACACAAGCCCTCCAAGGCTCGCAACCGCTAAAAATGGCAACTTCTATCTCCCCTAAAACTTTCCATTTTTAGAACTTTCCTCTTTTGGAAACTTTCCACTTATACAATTCACATAAACATTCATCCATTACGCATCAAAATTTCATAAGAAGTAATCATCTTATTAAACTCTCAAATGCAACAAACGTCTACAATTCCAAAACGCAAAAGCTTAACAAAACCAATGCAAACAGAAAGAAACTAAACTCCGGGATTGGCGCCCGGCCCCTCCCTTGGCTGCACCCCTCTCACCGTCAACCGCTGCAACCTTGGACAATGTGGCCTGATATGTCCCACCTCCTTGCAATAAAAGCACACTCGAATGTTCTCTTGCGTCCCGCTTCTCTTGGGGCAGCTTGCCAACCTGTAGTCCATGCTCCCTCACCCGTAGCATCTCTGACCGCCTTGGTTTGTCACCGACGTCTCCTCCCGCTTCCTCTTATGCCTTTGTTCTGAATTGTTACCCTTGCTCGGAACGCTCGACTCCAATGTCTCCTCTGTCTGAACGGTAGGGCTAACCACCACAGTCTTCCCCCTCAAGTCATCCTCTATCTCAGCTGCAGTCTCCACTAGCTCCGCCCTCGTAGCATAACTCATCCCTCTGCAGTGGACCCTCAAGTCCTCACGAAGCGCCCTCATGAACCTCCTAATCTGAGCCACCTCAGACTCCATTGCCCGACCACCATACATTAGAAGCCGACTAAACTCCAAGTCCAGCTCCCGCACCGACCGAGTCCCCTGAGATAACTGTAGAAACTGTACCTCCAATTGGTCCAATGCCTCTCGAGGAAAATACTTGCGGTTTAACTCCTCGATGAAGTCAGCCCAAGACATCTCCCTCTGCACTCTCCTAGCAGCCACTGATCTCCACCACAACTGAGCATCGCCAATCAAGTGGTGGACCCCTATGTCCACCTAAAAATCCCCAGGACATATGAGAGACTGAAAGTTACGTTCCACTCTCGTCCTCCATGCATCTGCAACAGTAGGATCAGTACCACCCGAAAACCGCTCAGTACCGATGTTGTTCATCTCCCTCAGCATACTGACATAATGAGAGTGAACCCGCACATCCGCAGCCACTGGCTGCCGCTCCTCCGCCACCAATGGTGGCACTACCTGAGCCCGAGCCGGTGCCACTGGTGGCAACCGCTCTAACAACTGTTCCAGCAAACCCGCAAGGTCGACACCCGGGACTCCACCCACTGGGACTCCAACACCTGGGGCCCTAAAATCACCGGCTATTGGGGCATCAACACTGCCCCCTCCGGCCACACTCATGGAATCCCCTCGGACACCCTGCGACTCGCCAACACCCTCTGCTGTCACACTCTGGTCCGCAGTCTCACTAACAACTGGAACTCTATCCCTACCACCACCACGTCAGCGTCCACGACCACGTCCGCGCCCTCGACCACAACCAGCAACAGCACCCTCTCTAACCATCTCTCTGCACTGACAGAACAGAAGGCTAAGCACACAATTCAAAACCACACACACAACACACACACATCTTACCGTGGAATCTCATTGAAGGCTCGAAGAGGATGATGTTAGGACTCCATACAACAAGCAAATTGACTAACTACTCATAATCAATTTCATCACCCAACATCAAGTATCAAACAACATAGAGATCAATTCAACCAATTAAATCCCTAAACCGCTCCACAACATCCACATGACCATCCTAGAACCATATACGCTCTGATACCAAATTGAAACTGAAACAACCCTTCTTTTTTTTTAATTTACTAGTGATCCCATACCCACTAACAACCTAGCAACAATCAACAATATCATATAACCAGAACAGTTCCAATAAACCAATAAAAATTCCAACATTAACAATCCAATGACCAACAAAACAATACTCCAAAACTAACAAAGAAATAACCAAGTTCCAACATCCTACAATGTTCTATCAACTTAATTCTAGCAATCTAACAATGGCTAGACCATAATCAATCAAGCCTCTAGAACATCCTCCTCCTCATCGCCCTCATTCCACGATCACACTTTACCTTTACCTGCACCACAAACACATATTGAGATGCATGAGTATTATTAAAAATACACAGTGAGACCATCCTCCCATCTACTGGGCTATACACACAAGCAACTGAGATTCTATTGTTAAGTTGAACCAACAAACACAATCAGCACATCAAACAAGCAACTCACAAACGGTTAAAAGTGGTGTCGACCGACACCAGATTGGTGTCGATCGACGCTAGCACAAAAGGGTGTCGACCGACACCACACTGGTGTCGATCGACACTGACTCTGCAAACGCGATCTGCACGAATCCGAACGTCGAACCTCCGTTCCAAATCACTACGAAACCGTCTCAAACTCTCCCAATCGCCTCAGGANCACCACGTCAGCGTCCACGACCACGTCCGCGCCCTCGACCACAACCAGCAACAGCACCCTCTCTAACCATCTCTCTGCACTGACAGAACAGAAGGCTAAGCACACAATTCAAAACCACACACACAACACACACACATCTTACCGTGGAATCTCATTGAAGGCTCGAAGAGGATGATGTTAGGACTCCATACAACAAGCAAATTGACTAACTACTCATAATCAATTTCATCACCCAACATCAAGTATCAAACAACATAGAGATCAATTCAACCAATTAAATCCCTAAACCGCTCCACAACATCCACATGACCATCCTAGAACCATATACGCTCTGATACCAAATTGAAACTGAAACAACCCTTCTTTTTTTTTAATTTACTAGTGATCCCATACCCACTAACAACCTAGCAACAATCAACAATATCATATAACCAGAACAGTTCCAATAAACCAATAAAAATTCCAACATTAACAATCCAATGACCAACAAAACAATACTCCAAAACTAACAAAGAAATAACCAAGTTCCAACATCCTACAATGTTCTATCAACTTAATTCTAGCAATCTAACAATGGCTAGACCATAATCAATCAAGCCTCTAGAACATCCTCCTCCTCATCGCCCTCATTCCACGATCACACTTTACCTTTACCTGCACCACAAACACATATTGAGATGCATGAGTATTATTAAAAATACACAGTGAGACCATCCTCCCATCTACTGGGCTATACACACAAGCAACTGAGATTCTATTGTTAAGTTGAACCAACAAACACAATCAGCACATCAAACAAGCAACTCACAAACGGTTAAAAGTGGTGTCGACCGACACCAGATTGGTGTCGATCGACGCTAGCACAAAAGGGTGTCGACCGACACCACACTGGTGTCGATCGACACTGACTCTGCAAACGCGATCTGCACGAATCCGAACGTCGAACCTCCGTTCCAAATCACTACGAAACCGTCTCAAACTCTCCCAATCGCCTCAGGAACCTATGGGAATCACTAAAACAACAAACCCAAGCAAGCAAATACCACAAATAGACAAAGAACAACCAAACAAAAGAGATCTCAGGCTTAGANCAACACACACACATCTTACCGTGGAATCTCATTGAAGGCTCGAAGAGGATGATACTAGGACTCCATACCACATGCAAATTGACTAACTACTCATAATCAATTNAGGAAGCTTCTCCTTCGTTCCCAATAACAGCTCTCCCTTCCACAGCCACAGATCTCTCCAAAAACAACAAGAACAAGACAAAAGTCTATCAAGAACACTCTCAAAGGCTCTCCAACACTTTCTCTCCTTTTCTCTCTNTGAAACAACCCTTCTTTTTTTTTAATTTACTAGTGATCCCATACCCACTAACAACCTAGCAACAATCAACAATATCATATAACCAGAACAGTTCCAATAAACCAATAAAAATTCCAACATTAACAATCCAATGACCAACAAAACAATACTCCAAAACTAACAAAGAAATAACCAAGTTCCAACATCCTACAATGTTCTATCAACTTAATTCTAGCAATCTAACAATGGCTAGACCATAATCAATCAAGCCTCTAGAACATCCTCCTCCTCATCGCCCTCATTCCACGATCACACTTTACCTTTACCTGCACCACAAACACATATTGAGATGCATGAGTATTATTAAAAATACACAGTGAGACCATCCTCCCATCTACTGGGCTATACACACAAGCAACTGAGATTCTATTGTTAAGTTGAACCAACAAACACAATCAGCACATCAAACAAGCAACTCACAAACGGTTAAAAGTGGTGTCGACCGACACCAGATTGGTGTCGATCGACGCTAGCACAAAAGGGTGTCGACCGACACCACACTGGTGTCGATCGACACTGACTCTGCAAACGCGATCTGCACGAATCCGAACGTCGAACCTCCGTTCCAAATCACTACGAAACCGTCTCAAACTCTCCCAATCGCCTCAGGAACCTATGGGAATCAATAAAACAACAAACCCAAGCAAGCAAATACCACAAATAGACAAAGAACAACCAAACAAAAGAGATCTCAGGCTTAGATCAGCCATGGTCAAGAACTCACCTCTTTTACAGGAAGATTTGAATGAGAAACGGTGGAACCAACACCTTAGGAAGCTTCTCCTTCGTTCCCAATAACAGCTCTCCCTTCCACAGCCACAGATCTCTCCAAAAACAACAAGAACAAGACAAAAGTCTATCAAGAACACTCTCAAAGGCTCTCCAACACTTTCTCTCCTTTTCTCTCTTTTTCTCTCTTTTCTCACACAACGGCGACAAAAGACAAAAACCTAAACCCCTAATTCGTCACTCTCACTTAAATAAATTCTTTAGGGGTTTCCAATTGAACTAAACAGCAATTAAAACAAACCAATCAAAATTGGAAAAGATGGTGTCGATCGATACACCAAGGGTGTCGATCGACACTCAAACCAAAAANTAATTCTAGCAATCTAACAATGGCTAGACCATAATCAATCAAGCCTCTAGAACATCCTCCTCCTCATCGCCCTCATTCCACGATCACACTTTACCTTTACCTGCACCACAAACACATATTGAGATGCATGAGTATTATTAAAAATACACAGTGAGACCATCCTCCCATCTACTGGGCTATACACACAAGCAACTGAGATTCTATTGTTAAGTTGAACCAACAAACACAATCAGCACATCAAACAAGCAACTCACAAACGGTTAAAAGTGGTGTCGACCGACACCAGATTGGTGTCGATCGACGCTAGCACAAAAGGGTGTCGACCGACACCACACTGGTGTCGATCGACACTGACTCTGCAAACGCGATCTGCACGAATCCGAACGTCGAACCTCCGTTCCAAATCACTACGAAACCGTCTCAAACTCTCCCAATCGCCTCAGGAACCTATGGGAATCAATAAAACAACAAACCCAAGCAAGCAAATACCACAAATAGACAAAGAACAACCAAACAAAAGAGATCTCAGGCTTAGATCAGCCATGGTCAAGAACTCACCTCTTTTACAGGAAGATTTGAATGAGAAACGGTGGAACCAACACCTTAGGAAGCTTCTCCTTCGTTCCCAATAACAGCTCTCCCTTCCACAGCCACAGATCTCTCCAAAAACAACAAGAACAAGACAAAAGTCTATCAAGAACACTCTCAAAGGCTCTCCAACACTTTCTCTCCTTTTCTCTCTTTTTCTCTCTTTTCTCACACAACGGCGACAAAAGACAAAAACCTAAACCCCTAATTCGTCACTCTCACTTAAATAAATTCTTTAGGGGTTTCCAATTGAACTAAACAGCAATTAAAACAAACCAATCAAAATTGGAAAAGATGGTGTCGATCGATACACCAAGGGTGTCGATCGACACTCAAACCAAAAATTCCATATCTGGTTCGCAGATGTTACAGAAACGACCCGACCGTTTTTTTAAAAATACTATATATATAATTAAGCATCCCATACTACTTAATTAAATCANCTCATTCCACGATCACACTTTACCTTTACCTGCACCACAAACACATATTGAGATGCATGAGTATT
>NC_025687.1:22277508-22280569 GCF_000633955.1 Camelina sativa | reverse complement strand
AACCATCTCTCTGCACTGACAGAACAGAAGGCTAAGCACACAATTCAAAACCACACACAGAGCACACACACATCTTACCGTGGAATCTCATTGAAGGCTCGAAGAGGATGATGCTAGGACTCCATACAACAAGCAAATTGACTAACTACTCATAATCAATTTCATCACCCAACATCAAGTATCAAACAACATAGAGATCATTTCAACCAGTTAAATCCCTAAACCGCTCCACAACATCCACATGACCATCCTAGAACCGTATACGCTCTGATACCAAATTGAAACGACCCGACCCGTTTTTTTTTTTAAATATTATATATATAATTAAGCATCCCATACTACTTAATTAAATCAACCCAAACCACAAAACATCATTTAAACCAGCCATAACCATCTTACACAGCGGAAACGTACAAACAATACCAAACCAACATATCCTTAATACAATAACATTCCTAACCATTCTATCCAACAACCTATCATAACTCTAACCAAGGTTCCAACAAATAACCATAAATAACCAACAACACACAAATGAGACCCTAGATCATCCTCCTCCTCATTGCCTTGATTCCACGTTCACACTTGCCTTTACCTGCACCGCAAACACAAATTGAGATGCATGAGTATTTAATAAACACTCACTGAGGCCATCCTCCCATCTACTGGGCTATACACACGAGCAACTGAGATTATATTATTAAATCCAACAAACAAAACACAAACAACACAACAAACCAGGAAAACAAGACTCGATTAAGTCTGCTGTCGACCGACGCTAACGCGTCACTGGTGTCGACCGACACAACCACCATGGTGTCGATCGACACCACCTTCGCAGAATCGATCTGTACGAAGCCGAACGACGAACCTCCGTTCCAAACCGCTTCCAAACCCTCCCAAACTCTTCCAATCTTCTCAGGAACCTATGGGAACATGAAAACAACCAACCCACACAAGCAAAACACCACAAACACAAAGAAACAGCCAAAAAAACAGAGATCTCAGGCTTAGATCAACCATGGTCAAGCACTCACCTCTTTTGCAGGAAGATTCTCACTCAACAACGACGAATCCAACACTTAGAAGCCTTCTCCTTCGTTCCTAACACAAGATCTTCACTCCACAGCAATAGATCTCTCAAGAACAACAAAGGATCTCACAAATCTCTCTCAAAAACGTTTTCTCCTTCTTCTCTCTGCTTCTCTGTCCAAAAACGGCTAAAAGGACGAAATAAGTCGAGTTCCCCTTTTAAACTCGAGTTTAGGGCTTCTCTTAAACCAACCAAGCAAACCGGACGATTAAAATCAAACCAATCGAACCGTCAGCAAACGGTGTCGACCGACACCACATGTGGTGTCGATCGACACCCTAACCAAAATTCTAGAAATTTGTTCGCGGGCGTTACAATAATAGACGTTTTGTCCTTTGTTGAGAGGGAATAACAAAAGGTCAGAAAATAATGAGGAGACGTAGAATGCTTAAATATTTGTTTAAAGAGTGGCGAAGGCTTTCATATTGGCGTAGCTTAAGGCCAGGCCCATCTAAATTAACCAATAATAACCTTCGATTCTCTTTAACCTCAATTAAGAGTAATATTATTTTTAAATAAACCCAAACTTTTTAATATAGATGTATTAGTAAAATTGTGATATTAAATTTAACGTGTGGTGCAAAAATAAAATCCAAACATAATTTAAGACAAAAATTTCATGTTCAAAATTCTACAAATAATTATTTTAAAGACTAAAATAACAATAGCAAAGTGAACATAATAAGAAATATTGAGAAGTAGAACTATAGCCAGCTGCTCAAACCACAGTCTCAATCTTCATCTTCATTGTCTTCATCATTGGAATCGGTGTCTAGCCAGCGCCTGTAAAATTTGAATAACTCACATTTATAATTCCTGTATAATTATGTTCATACTAAATTTATTCAATTTATTTTATTAATAACATTACAGCATATCGTCAGTATTCAATCCATCAATTTCATCTTCAAGAATGACCTTCGAACATCGTAACTGAGACATCAAACATTGGATTCCTATCAAAGTAGAATTTAAGTAAGAAAATGATAGTTGCGAGTGGTTTATAAGACTATTTAACAGTACCTTCGTAAACAGAGATCCTCCAAAATAGAAGAGTACACATTATTGGTTGATCAGCAAAGGTAGGAGAAGACATTATTTTTTTCCGTTTCTCGAGAAATGCAGAACAAACCGAACCAACAGCAACACATTCAATCTCTAGGCCACTTTGAAAAAAATTGATTGTTTATAAGTTAAACAACCAGTAAATATATCAAAATTTGAGGATATCGAAAGTTTCGAATATTATCTTACTTGTGTTCAAGGATAGTGAATGTCACAACTTCATTTTCTGAAATGTACCCATTTTGATGTTCAAGAAAATTAATTGTATGAGACTCGTTTACGTGTTTTAGCATTCCCATGACATCTAACATAAAATAAAATTCCAACGGAAAACAACAATATAAAAAACGTAAATAAAGTCGACATCTTCAAAATAGAATATCATCACATAAAAATGGATTCATCAAGATTAGTTGAATATAAACACTTACCTACACAACGGTTCTTCTCGTCAGGCGTCAAATTATTCATCCTCAATGCATTAAAAAAAAGGATAAAATTGTCAGTACTTCGCGGATATGTTGGGATCATTATTGTTTTATCCTGGATCAGGATCTGAAACGGATGGTTTGAGTTCCTGAATGATTGTTGACCTTCAATCACGAAAAATCCAGTAATCTCGTACCAGTCTCCTTCCTTGATTTTTCCATAGTATCTTGATACATAAAGATCCGCATTTATCTTGGCATCAATCCTATTTCCCTATAATAGAAACACAATTTAGCATTTAATTTTTTTTTATTTTTGTTGTATATCTCATTTGGTATTTGAAAATAATTACGGCAAATTGGGAATAGGAAGAAGAATTACCCTCTCGTCTACCAAAATCAAACTTTGATAAAAAGGCTGTCCTTGAATAAAATGAGGTGGCCATTCTCTAAGAATTTTCACAGCAACTTCCGG
>NC_025687.1:22272829-22277034 GCF_000633955.1 Camelina sativa | reverse complement strand
TTCAAATATTCATAAACTAAAGAAGATAAGGATTATAAGAATCAGATTTCTAGATTTGTGTGGATTGTATAAAAACCCGTGGTCTACACAGGGAAAGTTGCATGTGTCTCTGTTCGATAAGAATGATCAATGTTTTATTTTTAAAATAAAATACTTTATTTTTAAAAAATTATTTGGACAGTTGAAACTCTAAATTTCAAATTGCATGTCTATCTTTGCATTTATCAACTTGCATGCTAACATTTTTTTATCAACATGCATTGGCCTTTCGTATATTTGTTACGATTTTTGCTGAACTTTACTGGAAACTTCAAAGTCTTTGTCTTTACATTTTTTCTAAGTATTTAATATGTAGATATTTTTATCAAGATAATGATAAAAGAATAATCTTATGGATAATTTAACCTTCGATATATGTAAAGAAATTTAAACTGTTATCTATTTAAATTAAAAATTAGAATCCATATATCATTTGAATATAAAATATTAAAACCCCATAAAATCCATAGTAAGCAAAAACAAAATAAGAAGTCGCCAGTCTTCTATTTGCGAGTCCTCTTCCTTGGTCTCCTATAATTTAGTTCATAGGTATACATGAAAAAGATTATAATCGAATTTTTACAATGTTTTCATTTTATATATAACATGAACGGAGATGATAATCTTACAATTTCATCATTTTCGACTCATCTAGAATTTGCGGATTGGGTATTATTTCCGTACAAACTGTAGAAGATATACTTCTTTTTCCTGTAAAGTTAGAACATAAATAATACTTTAATATTTGTTCAGAAATACTGAGCAATAAATATCATCAAATTAAATGTATACCTTGGAAAACTTCAATAACACCCCATCGAATAACACAAATTAAGTGATCACCCCGGTAAGATTTATAAGTATCGTAGAATTTTGCAGCCGATCTTTCGAATAACTCACACCTTATTAGGGTTCCACTAAAATGTCAAGAATTAAAACTTTATGCTTCAATATAATTCAAAATCATAATTTTGTATAATATATATATATATATATATAATAAGAGTATTTTAATTCACCTGAAATCACGTAGATCAAAAGATATTTTGTGGTTAATATAGTTATCTTCTGCTCTGCTATTTATTGCAAGATTTTCTTCAGAACTTTGCATATCAACGTTATCTTCATCCTCATCTAAATCTTGGATATATCTATCCTCATTATGACAATCGTTATCACTATTATCTGCATGGTATTCAACCTCATAATCGGTTTCTTCATCAATATCATCATATTCTTCATCCATTACATCATAAGAAACATCATCTTCTTCGTCGCTTCCTTCTTGTATATAATCAGAATCGTCCTGATCTCCAACATTACTATCGTCATCATATTCTTCAAAGACTGTACAATCTGTTTCTGAGTGATCATGGTAAGATGCGTTTTTTTTTTTCTAAACCAAATCGAGTACAATACTTAAACAACATACGAATATTGTCACTTTGTGATGCGTCATTAGATTTCTCATGATTTTCAGACTTACTGATCTCGTCTTTTTTTTTTGTAATTTCCTGAAATTACAGCTGAATTCCCCAACATTGACAACCTCACCGATGACGTCTGTATAAAAATAAAGTTAGTTCAAATACAAATATTTACTAATAATAATTGATATTAATTTTATAATATCTAAAAACAACTCCTCACCAACTGAGTAATCTTCACATTGTGTACCATCATTAATGAGTTTTAAATCGACGAAATCATAGAAATCTTCCCCTCCAACAATTGAATTCTCTTTTATTGTGGTATTATACAAAATAACAATTTTGTAACGATGTGTGGTAGCTAAACATGAACCATTCTGCTCAACAACCTTAAAGTCTTCGAAATCGAGCCAATCACCAACGTTGAACTTGGAGACAAAACGATCATAAACATCTCCACGAAAGAAACATTGGACCTTTACACCCTAATAACACATAGTATTAATATTGTCACATAATATGATTTTATATGTCAAAATAATATGCTCAACGCTTGCAAATCAAAACTTTCAGGTATAACTGCATATACGCTTTATTTTTGGAATACATAATGAGCTAATTATTAGAATAAAGTAAATACCTTAATATCAGATAAGACCATCTCCAAACATGGACCTTTTTCTTCCCACAAACACAAAACTTTCACACGTATTTTCCATTCATATTTCGATGAATTCAAACGCGAAACATCATCGAAAAGGCTATACCTAACCATAGTTTTCTGTTTTTTGTTTTCTTCGTTATTTTAGGTTGAATGTCAAAAGAGTCGAATAGACGTATATATACATGTAATTTTATATATAAAAGATATTTACTTTTTTTTTGATAAGTGATATATAAGAATATATGTTTACCATTTTTTAAAAAATATTTTGTATAGATCTCCAGACATAAATATCTTTATTACACTTCCATTTATTTTAGAGATAATAGTAAACTTCTTAATGTTTATCATTACGACTTTTAATGCGTATATATATTTTCCATTTTTACATTAATCGTGATATTAAACTTTATTCTGTTCTGTTTTGAATATGGAATACTTCTTAAGTTTATCCACCCTGCTTGACATAACGTAAAATTAATAAATTTTAATATTCCATCAAAAAATAATTATTATTACATTTTAATAAATTCATACTGAAACATTTATATATAAACCATTTTCATAAACTTAATACGGGTACTTGATTCGTTTACTTCTATCATTCATATATACAATTTCGGTATTTAAATATACAATCTCACGATATATTGAAATTTATATAATGATGCAAGAACTTCAGCTTTTGGTCGATTGTATTGCTACTAATGTAACTTCGGTACGCACATTTTCATTGTTAACACGTCTCATCTCATTTACCTTAAGAACGTCATTATCAACACTGTCAATTTTAAAATTAAACTTTATAGAAATATTATTATTTCATAAATTATTCATCCATATAAAACAATATCCAGAAAACAGCAATTATAAGATCTCAGAAAATTCATCATATTATTCTCTAAAATATGTTCTTCTACTAGCTTCATGCCAGAAAATTTGCTACGACACCAATTATTTTTCCTGCCATATCCAGTATGTTTTTAAATAACAAAATATGTTAGATTAGATATAATAAAATCTAATTAGAATATATTTTCGGTAATTACCGTGTATCTTAAATAAAAAGGAAACGACTTAGATTCTTTGCGATAAATTCCTTCTCTGCAGATAATATTAAAGAATAGGGTTAGAGTTAAAGATTTACGAATAAACGCTAGTATAATGTTTTTGTAAAAGGTTTAATATCAGGGTGACCTTTATACACAAATTGTTACCGTGATAATACCAAACTAAGCAATTTTAACAAACGTTATAACATTATTACTGCTGTTTTAACATAAACAACTACCGAGCAATAGCTGTAAGATGTCGTATTGCTAACCATGCATCTTTCACCTGCTGAATAATTAATCAATCTAAATTATGCTATATCCGAGAAAAGAAGATTAAGTAATTTTGAACATTAACATTTAGTTAAATTAAGTTTATACCAAAGATTTTGGGATACTATTAGCACCAATAATAGACTTTCTACAAAAAAAAAAAAAGTAAATACAAAATATTAGTATGATTTCTGAATCAAAAGTATAATATTAATAATTTTTCTTATAAAATTTTAAACAATACCTGAGTTTCAGCATACGAACATTGGTGGATTCACCTAAATAAAAACATTTGATAGACTTTGCCACCTCTACCTCTTGATAGATATTTAATTATTAGAGCCAGAAACACATGAATAAATGTCAATAAAGATGATAGAATAATTTTCTATTACAATTACCAAACATCTTTCATTAATGGTAGCATCTTCCGAAGTGTTCCTGTAACTATAAACATGAGTCTTTTAATTTAGCAGCATCAAGGTATAAAGGAAATTAGTTTAGGTATACAAAAAAAAATATATACCTAATTTTCTTGTGTGGGTACACAGAACTAAGATCACGACCATCTACTAACTCACCTGAAACATAGGAATTAGTATAATTTGATTTACAAATATTTTAATAATTCAAGAAAATATACAATATTATTCAATTAGTAAAGAAACAATACACAAAGTTTTGGTGATGCTTGAACTTGCGTTCCAAACAAATACTACAGAAAAAGGATATGAATAATTAGAACAC
>NC_025687.1:22263570-22271806 GCF_000633955.1 Camelina sativa | reverse complement strand
GAGAACATGAGAGTAATTTAGGGTTTATTCTTTTTTAAAGATTTCGAATTATGGAGAATGGTTAGGGATGTACCTATTTATATTAACGAATAACCTATATTTTTAGGGTTTCAAAGAAGTCGGTATAATTTGGTTGGGTTTTCTATTAAGCCCATTATTATTTCAGGTTTTAGGGTTTTATAACTTATAGAAATCACGTTTTTGACGATTATATAGATTAGATAATTAAGAAAATTAATCTTTTTAATTTTTTTAATTAATCTAAAGGGTATAAAAGTCCAATTTTGAATCTCATTAATGGCAAATTAGTAATCTTAAGTTTGATGATGAATGTGGTGCGTTTCAACAACTTAAATAGAGAATAAAAGCTTGTCCGAATTTTTTTTAAGGGCAATTTCATTAAGGGTAAACGACGTCAATTTTTGTGAGAATGGTGTGAGCCATTTCGACTTCTCCTTTAATATATTAGATGCAATGAATGAATATTAAAAATAGTATTTTTTATGCAAAAAAAAATTGATTAGGTGGATGCTGATGTGGAGGAAGGAGAAGTGAGCAAAGTTAACTTTATATATATAGATGATGACAAATGTTTTAGAGCCTATTTTTTGGTGGATTAAGTTGATTTTGTTTAAATCATTTACCCTAGGTAACTTTTGATCAGTTTACAAAGTTACATATTGTAATCTTTTTTTTATGAATGGAAAAACCAGATGACAAAAAAAAAAAAAGATGACAAATGTTTTATGAGAAATAGAAGAATAATGTATTATTATATAGTTAATGCATTTGTATATACTACAATAAAATTAAAGATATATTTTGCTCATTTTTTGTATCATTTTAGGCAAATTTAGGGCTGACCGATAAATAAAAAGTATGAATAATAATAAAAAGATACTCATGTAAATATATATACCCATGAAATGAATGAGATGAAAAAAAATAGAGATGGACAGTTTTTATCTTGTTCTTCTCATGTAGAGTGGAGGAAAAACTTTTCTTCTTTTTCTCTTCATTATTCTTCTCACATGAGATGAAAGGAAAGGAAATGAAAGAGATGAATAATCAAATTTTCAATTTTTTTAAATCATTTTTTCCTCCAAAAGTGGCTACCATTCACAGTCACTATGGATATTTCCGCTGTATTAAAAGAAAACTCCTAGGTATTATCCCTTAGACTATAGATGTTGATCTTATGAACTTTCTTTCTTGAATCGTTTGATAGAAGAATCTTTTATATTTTTTGGTAGAAGATATATATTTCACCATTTTCTTATAGTCAAATAATGCAATCCTTTGAAGAATAAGTATAGTTATCTTGAGGAAAAAGGTACAGCTGAAGATGTATAGTCGAAATAACTTCCTATCACGTGTGTGTTATGGGCGAGACGATATAACCCAAACCCAAAGCCATCATTTACCATCCCACCTTGTCCCCACATCATCAAGAAAAGAAAACCATGAGGATCCCCTTCACCATCAGCTCCGATATGTAGACTTGCTTTGACGTAGGTTCAGGTTCAGGCGTTCAGCAAAAGGGTTTACAAAAGTTACCATTCCGTTTGAATAATGGTCAGTGGAAATTAAACTTTATAACGCAAAGGAAAAAGTTTAAATTTCAAGATCTCAATCGTATCGTACATCGTGCATAATGGTCGTAATTTAGTGACTTGATTAGATAATAATAGCGGATGTAGTTGCAAAAGAATGTTTTCATCTCAAGTGAGAATGCTTTTTTATTCGAGTTTACCTTAAATAAATATCTTTACGTTGGAAATATCTATAGCTTTCATCTAAGTCAGTAAGTCACCTTATGTGCATTTAGAATTTTCTGTTTCATTATTAAAAATTGATTTGAAGGTTAAAAAGAAAAGGAAAGAAGCATATATCAAGAAATTATCAGAAAAATATTCCAACCTCGTCATTCAATTAAGTTTATCTTCTTTAATATTAGTACCACCACTGTTCAGATTAAATGAGCGAAGTTACGCCCAAGATTAAAGATTCAACCTCGCGCCACCACACACGCATGGTTGTTGCTTCTTACACCAATAATAATTGTAAATATTTGTATATAGCTGTCAAATTCAGACTTTTCTTCAAATATGCAAAACACACATATAAACAGTTGGATTGTTTTGTTTGTCAACTTTCAAATTATAAAAAGACAAACATGTAGATTATATTATAATTTATTTATTTACATATATATTTTCTTACAATTTCTAAAATTTAAAGATAAGAAACATGAAACAAAAAAAACCATTATATAGAGAAAAGAATAAGTATAGCAATGATTTTTAAAATATTTTTATTGAAGACGAAAAAAAAAAGCAATGATTTAAAAAAAAAATTTAAGCTTTAAAATATGATAATCTTATACTTATATGTCCCGTTTAGATTTTTGGGAATTTCCAAACCTTCGAATATTAATATACTTTAGAAAAAAAAAAGAAGATAAGAGTAAAGATCACAAAGAATATATAAGAATTTATTACATTTTGGATTTCTATTATTATTATTATTATTATTATTATTATTATTATTATTATTAATACTATTTTATTTTGTTTGTCCCATATGGAAGTTGGAATTAAAAATAAATAAAAAAGTTAAAGAATTCTTTTTACTTTTCTAAAATAAATATTTAAAAGGAGTTTTTATTTTTATTTTTATTTTTTTTATAATATACTATTATTTTACTGTTACATTTAATATAGCAAGGCATGGGGTGAAATGCAAATAAACACCCAACACAGAAACCAAACCCTAATTTCTCTTTTTTTTTTATTTTTCCCCTGTCTTCATCTTTTATTCTTCTAGGCGAATTTCTCAATTGCGTTCAAGCAAAGCACCTCTTCTTACCTCCCAAATTTCGTGGGATTTATATTTATTCTTCTTCGATTCTTCTCTTATCTTTGTACCTTTCGGTGTGTGAATTCTCAATCGGATCTGCTCGATTTTTGGATTTATATAAGTCATCATGATTCTGAGTCAAACGGTGGTTGCTGAAGCTGAGATCAGGGTTCTTGACGTTAAGTGCCATATCTCCGCTCCAAAAGATCAGAATAATTATCAGATCGACGAAGTTCGAGTTTCTGACTCTGTTCGTGCTGAGATTTCCGGTTCTGCTGAAACGCCTCGATTTGGATCGGTATGTCTCTTTTTTACGGTTCTTCATCTTAATCTCTTAATTGGGTTTCCAATTTTTTTGGAAATTATTCATTAAATTGCAAGTGGGATCAGATTAATGTTGATTCTTCATCCTCAAAATTGAGTCTTTTTGGTGGGTTAGATTTAGGTTTTTTGTTTGTTTCCTCTGTAAGCATATCGATGTTGAATCTGGCTTGCTCTGTTCTTGAAGAATCATGTAGACAATGCAAGTTAGTTTGGTGTTTTTAAGGGGAAAGAAGTTATGCTTTTTGTTATATTGCGAAGACTGTTAGCTAAAGGTGTTCATAGATCAGTTTTAATATTGATGAAGGGAACGACTTTAATGCGCTTTTAAATTGTTGATCTTGCTCTGTTCTGGTTGTTCTGTTTATTTTGTTTTTGCAAAGTTTACTGTTTTATCTGATCTATGAACAGTTATGTTAAACAAATGTACTTTTGTTGTAACAGGGCATGAGTTGTGTGACTACTACTATTGAATATCCAACTAGTGAGTTTATCCCAGCTATACGATCTGGGAGCTTTGCTGACATTCGAAGCCGAGAAACCATGGAGGATGAACACGTTTGCATTGACGACTTGTCAGCTCATCTTGGATCCTTCAACTTCTCGTTACCAAGTGCTTTTTATGGTGTGTTTGATGGCCATGGTGGGCCTGAGGCAGCAGTTTACATGAAGGAGAATTTGACAAGATTGTTTTTTCAAGATGCTGTGTTTCCGGAGATGCCCTCCATTGTGGACGCTTTTTTCTTAGAAGAACTGGAGAATTCTCACCGAAAGGCTTTTGCTTTGGCTGATCTAGCCATGGCTGATGAAAGTATTGTCAGTGGTTCATGTGGGACAACTGCTTTGACCGCTCTCATAATCGGACGACATCTTTTGGTTGCTAATGCTGGAGATTGCCGTGCAGTGCTTTGTAGGAGAGGAGTTGCTGTTGATATGTCTTTCGATCACAGATCAACATATGAGCCAGAACGAAAGCGGATTGAGGATTTAGGAGGATACTTTGAGGACGGATACCTCAACGGGGTCCTTGCTGTCACCCGTGCCATTGGGGATTGGGAGCTGAAGAATCCTTTCACTAAGTCCTCCTCTCCATTGATTTCGGACCCAGAGATTCAACAGATCATTCTAACAGAGGACGACGAGTTCTTGATTTTGGCATGTGATGGTATATGGGATGTGTTGTCAAGCCAGAATGCAGTGAGTAATGTAAGGCAAGGATTGAGGAGGCATGGTGACCCGAGACAATGTGCAATGGAACTTGGAAAAGAAGCAGCAAGACTTAACTCGTCAGATAATATGACGGTGGTAGTCATCTGCTTATCCTCGATCCCATCTTCACCTAAACAACCTCAGAGGAGAAGATTAAGATTCTGCGTTTCTGATGAAGCCCGGTCTCGGTTACAAGCAATGCTTGGAGGAGAGTGAAAGCAGTGTTTTTGGCAGTATATACAGGGATCGGTGTTACTGATCGAATGATTATTTCTCTAATTTGAGATTCAATTGGATAAAGATAAAATAAGAGACTTAGAGAGTGATAGAGAGTTAAGAACATGTTTGTAATGTGGTTACTCATTTTTGATTGATCTGTGTTTTTTGGTTGTTTCAGAGAGAGAGAGAGAGAGAGAGAGGGAGATAGAGAGAAAAAGCAGCCTGAAGTTTTGCTAGGATTATTGAAAACTGATTATTTGGAATTGGTTTTTGTTTTTGAGGATTAGCGATTTGTACCCATTATTGATTGTTTTAAGGATATTTAATTTAAGTATCTGAGTCTAGATTTTTGTCTGAGAGAGCATGAGGGTTGGTTTAAGACTCTCTCTATCTCTCTACTATATCTGTGGAAGTCGAGAGTTTTTGTGGACTGTGAAAGGTTTTGGAGTTTTATCTCAAAAGCTTCAATCCTAACCTTCTGTCAATGCTTCTCATCATCTCTATCTTTATCTCTTATCTCCTCCAAAAAAATTCATGTCCATATATTTCCTATGCAATATCAATTGAATAAAGTAGGGTTACTCAACTTTTTAATGATAATCTAATTTCTGAAATACAGTTTTATTGGGAAATTTTTGTTTATATTACTAGATTATCATTAGCAATTTGTGTTACAGTGAATATTACGTGATTAGTGTGAAACCAAAGCCTTCTTCAGTCTTCACCCTTCTTCAAAAGTAAAAACATAAGTGTAGTTGTTATGAATATAAAAAATTGAAATATTTTTGACAAAAAAAAAAACATTCAAATTGTGGATTTAAATAATGAATTCCAAATTTGGACATAATTGAGATTTATGTAATTCAAGTATCCACATACTTCTATTAACAAATCAAAGTATCTATATACTTTTCTTAAAAATGTATAAAATTTGGTAAATTATGGAAATATTAATATTTGTGATCTGAAGAGGAAAAAACAAGGGTTTTAAGAGCCTCTCTTGACATTTGCCGGCTCTGTTCATCTCTACAGCCAAGTCTCTCTTTCCCTCTCTCTCTCTCTCTCGAACAACAATGGCGATGGCGAATTTAGCCAGGAGAAAGGCGTATTTTCTCACCAGAAACTTATCCAACTCTCCCACTGACGCTCTCAAACTCTCCTTTTCCCTCTCCCGTGGCTTCGCCTCTTCAGGATCTGATGAGAACGACGTCGTCATCATCGGCGGCGGTCCCGGCGGTTACGTAGCCGCGATCAAAGCGGCTCAGCTTGGTCTCAAAACCACTTGTATCGAGAAACGCGGCGCACTCGGTGGTACTTGTCTCAACGTCGGCTGCATTCCTTCCAAGGTCTCAATTTCAATTAATCATCCCCTCTCGTTTCTTCAATTTTGCTGATCATCGTAGTGATTTAATCAATCTGGAGAATGATTCTCATTTTCTTGGGCACAATTACTCCATAAGTATGTATTCGTCTTCTTGAATCCATGGAAATGAAATAGAAGTTTCTGTGATACAGTAACATTAGCAATTTGTGTTCTGAGATACTGATTCAAGTTATGATGATGATGTTATTAGCTTAGTTAATCCATTTTTTGTTTGTGTTGTTTTTGATGTGTTAGGCTCTTCTTCACTCTTCACATATGTATCATGAGGCGAAGCATGTTTTCGCTAAACATGGTGTCAAGGTTTCTTCAGTTGAGGTAGATCTTCCTGCTATGTTGGCTCAGAAAGATAATGCGGTTAAGAACCTCACTCGTGGTATTGAGGGTTTGTTCAAGAAGAACAAGGTAACTTATGTTAAGGGATATGGTAAGTTTCTTTCCCCCAATGAAGTCTCTGTGGAGACAATCGATGGAGGTAACACTGTTGTGAAAGGCAAACACATCATTGTTGCTACTGGCTCAGATGTTAAGTCTTTGCCTGGTATTACGATTGATGAAAAGAAGATTGTTTCGTCGACTGGAGCTTTGTCTCTATCGGAAATCCCCAAGAAACTGATTGTGATTGGTGCGGGATATATTGGGCTCGAGATGGGTTCTGTTTGGGGTAGGCTTGGATCAGAGGTCACGGTGGTTGAGTTTGCTGGGGATATCGTTCCTTCTATGGATGGCGAAATCCGCAAGCAGTTTCAACGTTCACTCGAGAAGCAAAAGATGAAGTTCATGCTCAAGACTAAAGTTGTTTCCGTGGATTCCTCCTCTGATGGTGTGAAGCTTACTGTGGAACCTGCAGAAGGAGGAGACCAGACCATTCTGGAAGCTGATGTGGTCCTTGTCTCAGCAGGAAGAACACCGTTCACATCTGGACTTGATCTGGAGAAAATCGGAGTGGAAACTGACAAAGCCGGGAGGATTCTGGTGAATGAGAGGTTCGTGAGCAATGTCCCAGGAGTGTATGCTATTGGAGATGTGATTCCAGGACCAATGCTTGCTCACAAAGCCGAAGAAGACGGTGTTGCTTGTGTGGAGTTCATAGCAGGGAAACACGGCCATGTGGATTACGACAAGGTTCCTGGTGTTGTCTACACGCATCCTGAGGTTGCTTCAGTTGGTAAAACCGAAGAACAGCTGAAGAAAGATGGTGTGACTTACCGAGTTGGGAAATTCCCATTCATGGCCAATAGCAGAGCGAAGGCCATAGATAATGCAGAAGGCTTGGTTAAGATTTTGGCTGACAAGGAGACGGATAAGATCCTGGGGGTTCACATTATGGCACCAAACGCTGGGGAACTCATTCATGAGGCGGTTCTTGCGATTAACTACGATGCATCGAGTGAAGACATCGCTAGAGTCTGTCACGCTCATCCCACTATGAGTGAGGCTCTTAAGGAAGCTGCCATGGCCACCTATGACAAGCCCATTCACATTTAAAGGGAA
Source organism: Camelina sativa (assembly GCF_000633955.1). Lineage (NCBI taxonomy): Eukaryota > Viridiplantae > Streptophyta > Magnoliopsida > Brassicales > Brassicaceae > Camelina > Camelina sativa. Next base: position 22,264,323 of record NC_025687.1, on the reverse strand, counting down.
GACGGTATGTCACGCTTTTTGTCTGGTTTGGTTTTATTCGATTTTGGTTTTGATTTTTGATTTGCGGTTTTGATTTCTTATGTATCACATCCCACACACTAGGACGACGACCTTAAAGGAGTGAGCCACCTATAACAAGCCAAATCGTATCTTAACCGGGTTGGATTTTGGTTCGGTTTTCTGTGGTTTAGCCTTGAATTTGTCCTTTATATTCCTCTTGGATATGGAATGAGTTGCGAAAGAAGATGATACTATACTGTTTTTATTCGTTAATGTTCTTCATATGTTTCTGATTCGGGTTAAGCCTGTTCCTTAATAAATATTCAACATTTACTCGGAACACATTTTAGTGCTTTTAATTTCTGGTTAACGCTAAACATAAATTTTGATTACTCTGTTTTCATTAGTAGTTTACCTACCTCTTAACTAAGAGGCATCATACATTCACTAAGAGACCAAACTTTATCAGATTAGCTCCATGGTTACTTAAGCACAGATACAACTGATGATATAGTCTTGTCTTTTTAAATCATGGAGATAGATAAATACCATAAGTTTTACTATATTTGCAATTCTTCTAACAATGGTAAAAGCTTTCTTCATCGTTCATATCAACATCTATTCTTGATTCTGTTTTGACTAATGCGTTGTACGCAAATTACTCCATATAAATAAAATACTTCAATTGCTTTGAATATTGTTTTCTATCATAAACTTGAAAGAAAAACAAAAGAAGAAGAGAAAACAAGAATG
>NC_025687.1:22237012-22262912 GCF_000633955.1 Camelina sativa | reverse complement strand
CAAATCGTATCTTAACCGGGTTGGATTTTGGTTCGGTTTTCTGTGGTTTAGCCTTGAATTTGTCCTTTATATTCCTCTTGGATATGGAATGAGTTGCGAAAGAAGATGATACTATACTGTTTTTATTCGTTAATGTTCTTCATATGTTTCTGATTCGGGTTAAGCCTGTTCCTTAATAAATATTCAACATTTACTCGGAACACATTTTAGTGCTTTTAATTTCTGGTTAACGCTAAACATAAATTTTGATTACTCTGTTTTCATTAGTAGTTTACCTACCTCTTAACTAAGAGGCATCATACATTCACTAAGAGACCAAACTTTATCAGATTAGCTCCATGGTTACTTAAGCACAGATACAACTGATGATATAGTCTTGTCTTTTTAAATCATGGAGATAGATAAATACCATAAGTTTTACTATATTTGCAATTCTTCTAACAATGGTAAAAGCTTTCTTCATCGTTCATATCAACATCTATTCTTGATTCTGTTTTGACTAATGCGTTGTACGCAAATTACTCCATATAAATAAAATACTTCAATTGCTTTGAATATTGTTTTCTATCATAAACTTGAAAGAAAAACAAAAGAAGAAGAGAAAACAAGAATGGCTGCGAATCTAAGGAACAATGCGTTCTTTTCTTCTCTCATGTTGCTTCTCTTGATCGATTCCTCGTACGCAATCACAAGTTCAGAAATGAGCGGAATATGTGACAAAACCTTAAACCCATCTTTCTGTCTTAAATTCCTCAATCCGAAATTCGCCACGCCTAATCTTGAAGCCTTGGCAAAAACCACAATTGATTCTACACAATCAAGAGCAAAACAAACATTGAAAAGACTCCAATCTATTATCGATGGAGGAGTCGACCCTCGATCCAAGTTAGCTTACAGGTCATGCGTAGATGAATATGAGAGCGCGATTGGAAACCTAGAGGAAGCTTATGAGCATTTGGCTTCAGGAGATGGCATGGGGATGAACATGAAAGTTTCTGCTGCATTAGATGGAGCTGATTCATGTTTAGATGATGTGAAGAGATTGAGATCAGTAGATGCTTCCGTTGTGAATAACAGCAAAGCAATTAAGAATATATGTGGTATTGCTCTTGTTATCTCTAACATGTTACCACGTCGAACATAATTTGAATCATCATCATGTGTTTGCTTTAATTAAATTGTATTGTTTGCAAGAGGACAAACTATGTTATTATTAAAACCGTCAATATATAAATTCATAAGTTACAATGAACATGAACCTTTAATTAATTTGATAATATCTATAACCCATGCCATTGATTGAAAAATATTTGAAAATCTTAATTCTTTAATTCACCTTATTATTCAATGATGGATAGTAGTTTTTACATTTTTTTTATAGTATTGTATGAATCGATTAAAGTCTTTCATTTTTCAGTGTAGCTTTTCTGATGAGAATCGGAAACCAAAATTGGAGAAAGTAGGATGTACTAAGACATACGTAACGAAGTCTTATCATACATAACAGAATTTAAATGAAAAAAGAAAATATGTTAACGCATTTGTTTAGATGTCATAATTCTATATTCCTCTTAAATACTGGTGTTTAAAAGCTGTTTTTTGACCTTTACAAAATAGAATAATAGACAAAAAAAAAAAAGAAACCAAAAATCATGGTTTAAAATAATAGAACAATGTCAAGAGAATACTTCAGCCAATGGGACCGAGCATATGCCAGTAAAAAATATTTGAAAATCCTTTTCTTTTACCTTTTTTATTATTATTATTATTAGTTTTTACATTAAATCAATCTCCATCTCATCTCCAGGTCATCTCCATTGGTGGTATTTAGATGGAGATGACAAAGTTGCTTAGCAATAAAAATAAATAATCCCTATAATAGTAAAAGAGAAGTACAAAATTGAATTCGGGTTGGGTCAAAAATTAAAAAAAAACCTGAAATTAAACCTATGGATACTTGGAAATCGGATCATTTGTTGGGTATGGATATAAACCCGAAAATCAAAAACAATAATTAATTTTAAAAAAGGAATTAAGTTTTAGACAATAATAATTAGCTAATATTTATGGAAACCGTTTAAAGTTATTACCATAAAAATCAAGCTATTCAATTCGAAATTGTATATATAATATAAACATATTTATTGGTTATATTATTTGAGATACCTGTGGAAACGATAATCAAAATTTAAATTACCAAATCATCATTTATTTCAGATTTTTAAAATTTTCTAAACAAACTATGCTTATAAATTCGAATTACTATATATGGGAAAACACTTAATTTAAACAATTAATACACAATATTAAACATATATTATAATTTAATGTGTTTCTTAATTATAGCCAATGATAATAAATATGAATTGCTCACAAAAATGTTTTTGATTCGAAATCAAAACTAACCTAATTGTCTATGACCTCTATATATATAATCTTATTGGCAAACTAAATATCACACATCTCCGTTGTTTCTTATGAAAACCTTTGTACAGAACATCTCATTATCAAGCCAAACAAATGTGTCATTGTTTATTTTTTGTTATAAGAACATTCATATTTCATGTCGTTTGTTTCTGAGTATACTAATTATGTAATTTGTTTTGCAGCTAATTCAAAAAAACGCAAACAGATCAATAATGATTGCCATGTTCAAGAAATTATGCTTTAATTTTTTGCCTGATTTTTTTCTTCCTATGGTTAGTATTCTCATACTCTTTTTTAACTAAATTTTCAAGTTTAAACTGATAACAAATATTTAAGATGAATCTTTTTGTCCTTTTATCAATGTATATAATTTTCTCTTGCTAAGATGAATGAGATTCATGATCATGATTATATGTTCTTAGAGATGGATAAATATTGAATATTTCTTTGTTTCGCATTTTAACTTTTTGCCACCATTTTATTACTTGAATAAAAAATTGGCAAGCATGAATCCAGCCGATATTATATTTTTCGATTCAACATCATATACAAGAGGAGATAATCAATACGTTCCATATGTATCAAAACGATGGGCAAGCATGAATTCAAACTGATATTATATTTTTCTATAGTTTTTTAATATTTTTTTCCTTGGCTTTTTTTTTTTTGTTTTTGACCATTAAAATTAAGGAATTAAACACATTATTTATGTTTGTACATATTTTGCCAAAAAAAAACAGCCTTCCAATCGCATTCACTTATTAATCATAATATTTTATATTATTTGTATTAACATTTGAAAACTATACGGTTTATGGAATCATTTAAAGTAAAAAAATTACCTCATTTGGATTATATAATATATAGGCTTTGTAATATATATTACTTTAAGAACAAACAATGACCAAATATATGTAATAACACTACATTATTAAAAAATGATCCGAAAATATAAGTTGATATATTTTTTGGATTGAAAATTCTGATGTATCATAATCCTATATTATAAGGATTTACAATATCTATAATATCCTAAAAATTTACTTCTCAATATCATATTTTCAAAAATATAATCAAATCTAACAATATAATATATACATATAGGATTTAGAATATCGGATTCTCTTTTACAAAAGTGCACGGGTTGGTTTGCAAAACTCACAATAATACGGTAGAGTTTATATTAATTGTTTACATATTTAGGTTAGGATTGATATTTTTATAAATACAATTCTTTAAGGGTTGGTTTGTCAAAATATATTGTGACTGTGTATCTTCTGCAAACTCATATTTTTATGCACACAATCTTTTAGTGGGATGGTCTGTTAAAATATACACCGTGAATGTGTATTTCTTACAAATATATATACAAATGCAATATTTTATAGGTTGTTTTGTAAAAGAGTACATCGTGATTGTCTATTTTTTACAAATGTAATATTTTACAGATTGGTTTTGTCAAATATAAATGTAAATGCATATTATTATAAATATATATTTTTACACTAATACAATCTTTTACAGGTTGGTCCGTCAAAACATATGTTATGAGTGATTATTTTTACAAATACAATCTTCTATAATACTTTATGTAAATTCTAATTTTTACTATAAATCATATTTAAATAAATGAATATTCCCGTGCGGGTCTAATTCTAGTTATATGTTGAAGTGAAACAAAATGCTAACAACCGATTAAGGACCCTGTGCGTGTCACCTTTTGATTGGATAGGAAAATAATAAGTTTTTTTTTTGCTTCTACCCTCTTGCTCTTTTCCCGACTTCCTTTCTTCGTCTCTCTCTATTTGGCGAAGTGTGGTTCGATCGATTCTCTAATCGTGGAGTTTTCAATCTACAAGGAATCTGGAATTTTGTGTGTGTGTTTTATTTGCCGGAGATGAGAAGCGGCGTCTTGGAAATGATGTCATCTTCGTCGGGGATTTTGTCGTCTTCTTCGGCGGCGGCAATCGTAGCGCTTAATCTGAAAGAGGCTAAGAATTGGTGGTCGGACGTGAACGAATCTCCGGTGTGGCAAGATCGTATCTTTCATATCCTCGCTGTTCTTTATGGGATTGTTTCCGTCATTGTTGTGGTACCCGTTACTTTTGTCCTCTTCTCGTTTTTTTGAAATGTTCGGTTTGAGATTGGAATTTGGGAAAAAGGGTTGATCAGAAAATTGAAAAGTTAGGGATTCCAGGTTGAATGTGTTGCGGGCTGGTTAAGAAAAGCCCTAACATTGATTGAAAGTTTTCATTTTTTTTTGTTCTAGCCTTCTAGGTTCCAATTGGTAAGAATACAATTGAGGGTTCCTGAATATGGCTGGACTACACAAAAGGTCTTTCATTTTCTCAATTTCCTAGTGAACGGAGGTGGGTTTTCTTGTCTCTCTTGTTACTATTTTTTTTATGTTTATCTGGGTATCTTTTTTGTTGATTTCCTCTTGTTTTTCATTATAGTTCGAGCTTTAGTTTTTGTCTTCCGGCGAGATGCACAGAATATGCAGCCAGAGGTTTGGTGTCTCCATTGTGTCATTGTGATTTAACCTCATTGATTGATGGTGGTCTATGTCCAAGTCGACGATTAGCATCGCCAGAAGAAGAAGCAAGTTCAGAGAGAACTCAAAGGTATTGTTGAACCCTTGATGAGTTCCTTGACGTAATAGCCAAGGCACAAGGGTTAAGTAATTGCTCTGCCCATCTCTCTTGACTTGTTTGATTTTTTCTTGCTCCTTGCTGATTTTTTCTTGCTCCTTACAATTACAATTAATCTTTTTTCTTGCTCCTAGACTTGTTTGTTTAAAATCTTATGAAATATATTCATTTTCAAGTTTTTATAAATATATAATATTAAAGATATTAAACAAAATTTATTATACTAAAATAATTTCCAAAAAAAAATTTAAAATTAAGAACCCCAATTTTAGGTAGGAGTGTCAATCGGGCTGGCCCGGCCCGGCCCGACCCAAAACCCGTAAAGCCCTAATTGACATGCCTAATTTTAGGTACTACCACTGAACCCATAAAAATAGAAAGTTTTTGAAAAAGTTGTTAACTTCACTTTTGTTCACTTTTATTCAAAATTAAAGTTTTTAGCTATAAGATTCAACCAATGGAGTTGCCCTAAATCCTCAGTCTCTATCTCGATCTATCAATCTTAGTCTCGTTCCTTTTATCAATCTCTGTTATATTTCCTTCTCAATCTCTGTCTTGTTCTTCGGTCTCTGTCTCGTTCTCCCACTCTCAATCTCGTTCCCTCTTCTTAATTTTCATCTGTGTAAATCAAATTGTTTAGGTCGAATTTGACAGATAAGGTGAAATTGGTGTTTGGGTTTTCGTTATTTGCACATTTTTATATTAAGGTTTTGATTTACATAATTTGGTCGATTATTTTTCTGTTTTAGAGGAAGAGCTCAGTGAACATTCCACTCAAAGGTATTCCAGTTTCAGTTTTGGGTTTCGATTTTAAGGTTTTCTAGATTTGTGGTTTGCTGTTTTTTTTTTTGAATTATGTTTGTGTGATCAATAGCTTCCTATCTACCTAGTTTTGGTGGAGGAGAAGAGAAGCCGAAGGCAATGTATGCAAATTGTTAGGGGTGGATTTCACCCCAACAACAGGCCCAGTCCAGAAAAGGCCCAAAAGGATTAATAGGCCGAGCAGGGTATTTTGGTCTTTTCAGATGACGAACCGACACAGTAATCTATAAATAGTGAATGTACGGCGTACAGCGAGGGGACACAGAAAACGGAGAGGGAATTCGTACAAGAGAACAGGTTATCGCAGTATCGATTGGACGAGCTCTCAGCTTGACAATTGTTTCCTTCTCGTCGTTTTGTAGCTCGTAGTTACCAATTGTAGCCCGACTTTTTCATATATAAAAGAGAACTTCGACCCTCTAAACACCGAATTAAAACATTTTAATTGGACCGATTTGGACATCAACAATTTGGCGCGCCAGGTAGGGGGAACCAAGTCGAGATTCTCTTTGAAAGTTTGAAGAACAAACCTACAACAGATATGCGAGATGACCATAGCCACAAAGGAAGGAAGCAAGGAAGCCGGATCGTCAGGGGGAACAACAACCCCGGCAGCGGATCAAGTAGGACAGGCGGTCCTTCCAACCCCGGACGCTCCAAGAAAGGCTGCTACAGTGGAGAGTCCGGAAGCGTTCGTCATCGCAAGAAATCTAGCGAGCCCGACAATCACAAAACCGACTCTGAACCCATCGCAACTCACCCTGATCAATAGCCAGCCCGTCTCCAGCATAGACGAGCTATTCCGCGGGATCTTAGCACGCCTCGACCAACAGGAACAACGAACCAATACTCGATTAGACGCATTACCGCAACACAGGTAGGATCCCAGGAGGAAATCAACCATCTCCAGGCCGTCAGACAAGGTTCGACGAATCTTTTCTCGGCAGGAATGATGCCAAGGCCGTATGCGGGAACTGGCGGACCCGAGTAACGTTGAACAGAGCGACAACGCCAAGGATGTCGAGCTGAAGCAAATTAGGGAAAAGATGCAAGAGATGGAGACTATATTTCATAAAGCGACGAGTAGAGCACCAGACGCAGATCTCATGCTCGAGGCAACTCAACGAACCCCATTCTCGATAAGGCTTGCAACCACACCAGTAAAGCGAGCGGTCAAGCCAAGGCTGGGTTACTACGACGGGACAGCCGACCCACAAGACTTTCTGCTCACTTTCGGGGTAGCACTCGGCCTCCTGTAGTTCAGCCCAACAGAATACGATGCTGGAGCATGCCAAGTCTTCGCCGAGCACTTGACCAGAGCAGCTTTGAGTTGGTTTTCGCGGCTCCCATCCAGATCGATTGATAGTATCAAGGAACTGATAACCGATTTTTTAAAGCAGTTTTCCGTTTTGATGGAAAACAAGAACTCCCATGCCGATCTGTACGCACTAACTCAAGGGCGAAACGAATCACTTCGATCTTTCATCGGACGTGTTAAAGAAGTCGTTAACGTCTCAATTCCAGACGCCGCAGCTATCGTTGCACTCAAAAACGCGCTGTGGTACGAATCTCGGTTTAAAGAAGAGCTGTCCTTGACCCATGTAGAAACCATAGCCGACGCGCTACTACGAGCTGCGAAGCACATAGAAGTCGAAGAAGAAAAGGTGGTCAACGCTAAGAAACAAGCGTCGCAGCCAAGCCACCAACAGTCACAACTCCAAAGGTCGAACACGTTGAGCCGTGCCAGAACTTCTCCCGAAACCCAGACCGAACTCGTCGAACCTTCGCGATCGGTGAAAATAAGTACATCAGAAAGGAAGGAGGTGAGAGCAGCGCAGCTCAATACTGCGACTTCCATCAGAGTACCACACATTCAACCTAGGAGTGCCGTTACCTCCAAACAATCCTGATGGAGTGGTACAAAAAGGGAGCAATAATTGTCGAGTATGACAGAAGCAAGACGACCCGACCCGGAAAAGCTGATTCCAAGCGAGCTGAAAGTATTGACCGGAAGTTTGTAAAAGATTCCAAAGCACTCGCCGACCAGAACCGTGACGAAGCAGAGGCGCTAAATAATGACGATCATGAAAAACGACAGCGCACAGATCATCAGACCGACCACCGTCCCCCGGTAATGAGACGGATAAACATGATCATGGGCGGACTAGTAGGATGCAACGATTCGGTCATGTCATTAAGAGATTACACCAAGAAAGCCGAAATGAAAAAGTCTTGGCCGTCGAAGGTCAGTTCCGAGAACACAACGATAACTTTCGACTACAGCGACCTGGAAGACTTAGATTTCCCGCATAACGACCCACTAGTCGTCGAACTATTGATCGGAGAAAGTGAGGTTACGAGGATCTTGATTGATACCGGAAGCTCGGTAAATGTGATCTTCAGAAACGTCCTGGCACAAATGGAGATCGGCGAGAGCGAAATCAGGCCAGAGTGCAACTCTCTGACCTGTTTCGACAGAGATCATCTCATGTCGGTCAGTACTATCTACCTGTCGATCTTTGTCGGAGGAATGGCAAGATATTCCCAGTTCGCCATCATCGACAGGCCTACCATCTACAATGTCATTCTCGGAACACCATGGCTCCACAAGATGAGGGCAGTCCCGTCTACGTACCATCAGTGGGTGAAATTCCCAACCCCAAAAGGTGTGTGTACACTGCGCGGCTACCAGCAGAGCGCGAGAACTTGCTTCCTGGTCGAACACAAAATTCGTACAGCGAAGAAGTTATAGCAACCAAAGCAGCAGGTCGGCAACGATGACTCGTCGCCTACCGATGGAAGACCGACCCCGATTCAACAGGGCGTCACCGCAACGAAAGAGGTAAGCCTCGACGAGGCTGACGAAAAACAATGTATGAATATCGGAACGGAAATAACCAAAGCCATGCGCACCGAGCTGATCCTCTTCCTCAAGACAAACATCTCAACATTCGCATGGACTGTAACTGATATGAAAAGAATCGATCCAACCGTCACAACACACGAGCTCAACGCCGATCCAACGCACAAGCCAGTCAAGCAAAAACGACGCAAGCTAGGCCCAGAGAGATCGCAAGCAGTCAATGACGAAGTCGACAAACTACTCAGTGTAGGATCCATTGTAGAAGTAAAATACCCAGAGTGGTTGGCCAACCCAGTGGTCGTCAAAAAGAAAAACGGAAAATGGCGAATCTGCGTAGACTTTACCGACCTAAACAAGGCCTGCCCAAAGGACAGCTTCCCACTACCACGGATCGATCAGCTCGTCGAAGCAATCGCTGGCAACGAACTTCTGACCTTTATGGTCGCCTTCTCGGGGTTCAACCAAATTCTGATGCACAAGGATGACCAGGAAAAAACATCATTCATCACGGACAGGGGGACCTACTGTTACAAGGTATTGCTCTTCGGCCTAAAAAACGCCGGAGCAACTACCAGCGACTTGTTAAGATGTTCGCCGACTTCTTAATTGAACTAAACTTAGACGGTGCCGAGCTTACACCGTCCGACCCGACAGATGGATAGTGGATACTGTATGTCGACGGTGCGTCCTCCTATCTAGGCTCCGATGTGGGTGTTCGGCTAACATCTCCGACTGGGGAAATTCTGGAACAATCCTTCCGACTTCGGTTCCAAGCAACCAATAATGTCGCCGAATACGAAACACTAATCGCCGAACTTAAACTCGCCAGCGGGATGCAAATCAAGCGAATCAGGGCTTTTTGCGATTCACAACTCGTCGCCAATCAGTTCAGTGGGGAATACGACACCAAAACCGAAACAATGGCCGCCTACCTCACCTTCGTCAGACTTCTATCCAAACGTTTCGACGAGCATCGCTCGCATCAACATCAAACCCTGACCTGTGACGAATCATACCAGTTGAAAGCATTGATACGCCGAGCATCGATGACACTCCAGCAGAAACCTGCCTCGCCCTTCACCTCCCAAACGAAATCAGACCCACTTGGCAAGTCGCCACATCGCAACAGCAATTCAAACCTCCTTCTGATGATGTCAAGACAGATTGGCGAGTCGAAATACGCGCCTATCTTGCAGATGGCGACGTACCGACAGACAAATGGGCTAAACGACGATTGAAAACAAAAGCTGCCCATTACACTCTGATGAAAGAGCACCTGCTTCGGTGGACTGTCTCCAGAGCCTTATTGTTGTGCCTGCACGACGACGATACAGAACGAGTCATGATGGAAACCCATGAAGGGGCAGGAGGTAACCACTCCGGTGGACGAGCCCTCGCACTACGAATCAAGAAGCACGACCATTACTGGCCAACAATGATCTCCAACTGCGAAAGATTCGTGGCCAAATGCGAGAAATGTCAACGTCACGCAGCCATCATCCACCAACCGACCGAGCTTCTACGAGCTGGCGTAGCTCCATACCCATTTATGCGCTGGGCAATGGATATTATCGGCCCGCTACCCGCGTCGAGAAAGAATCGTTATATCCTCGTCCTCACCGATTACTTCACTAAGTGGGTCGTAGCCGACTCCTATGCCAACATCAAGGCGAAAGACGTTCAGCTTTTTGTATGGAAATATATCATATGCCGCCATGGCCTACCTTATGAAATAGTCGCCGGTAACGGCTTGCAATTCATTTCTTTGCAATTCGAAGACTTCTGTGCAAAGTGGAGAATCACGTTAAGGAAATCAACGCCGAGATACCCGCAAGGAAATGGGCAAGCCGAAGCGACAAATAAAACCATACTCGACGGCCTCAAAAAGAGGATGGACGCCAAGAAAGGCGCTTGGGGCGACGAACTCGACGGAGTGCTCTGGTCTTATCGTACAACCCCACGACAAGCTACGAACCATACCCCGTTTTCCTTAGCCTACGAAATGGAAGCAATGGCACCAGCTGAGGTCGGCAGTACAAGCCTTCGCCGAACAATGATCGTCCAAGACACAGCACTCAACAGCCAGATGATTCTGGACAGGCTAGACGAGCTGGAAGAAGAACGCGAGAAGGCACTTCTACGAATACAAAACTACCAACTCGCAGCCGCCAAGTACTACAACAAGAAAGTCCACAATCGGCACTTCGACGAGGGAGATCTTATCTTGCGAAAAGTCTTCGAGAACACTGCCGAGCCAAATGCTGGAAAAATGGGAGCCAATTGGGAAGGTCCGTACCAGGTGTCCAAAGTTGTCTACCCCGGTGTTTACGAGCTCCTNGGCGAGTCGAAATACGCGCCTATCTTGCAGATGGCGACGTACCGACAGACAAATGGGCTAAACGACGATTGAAAACAAAAGCTGCCCATTACACTCTGATGAAAGAGCACCTGCTTCGGTGGACTGTCTCCAGAGCCTTATTGTTGTGCCTGCACGACGACGATACAGAACGAGTCATGATGGAAACCCATGAAGGGGCAGGAGGTAACCACTCCGGTGGACGAGCCCTCGCACTACGAATCAAGAAGCACGACCATTACTGGCCAACAATGATCTCCAACTGCGAAAGATTCGTGGCCAAATGCGAGAAATGTCAACGTCACGCAGCCATCATCCACCAACCGACCGAGCTTCTACGAGCTGGCGTAGCTCCATACCCATTTATGCGCTGGGCAATGGATATTATCGGCCCGCTACCCGCGTCGAGAAAGAATCGTTATATCCTCGTCCTCACCGATTACTTCACTAAGTGGGTCGTAGCCGACTCCTATGCCAACATCAAGGCGAAAGACGTTCAGCTTTTTGTATGGAAATATATCATATGCCGCCATGGCCTACCTTATGAAATAGTCGCCGGTAACGGCTTGCAATTCATTTCTTTGCAATTCGAAGACTTCTGTGCAAAGTGGAGAATCACGTTAAGGAAATCAACGCCGAGATACCCGCAAGGAAATGGGCAAGCCGAAGCGACAAATAAAACCATACTCGACGGCCTCAAAAAGAGGATGGACGCCAAGAAAGGCGCTTGGGGCGACGAACTCGACGGAGTGCTCTGGTCTTATCGTACAACCCCACGACAAGCTACGAACCATACCCCGTTTTCCTTAGCCTACGAAATGGAAGCAATGGCACCAGCTGAGGTCGGCAGTACAAGCCTTCGCCGAACAATGATCGTCCAAGACACAGCACTCAACAGCCAGATGATTCTGGACAGGCTAGACGAGCTGGAAGAAGAACGCGAGAAGGCACTTCTACGAATACAAAACTACCAACTCGCAGCCGCCAAGTACTACAACAAGAAAGTCCACAATCGGCACTTCGACGAGGGAGATCTTATCTTGCGAAAAGTCTTCGAGAACACTGCCGAGCCAAATGCTGGAAAAATGGGAGCCAATTGGGAAGGTCCGTACCAGGTGTCCAAAGTTGTCTACCCCGGTGTTTACGAGCTCCTTACAATGAGCGGCGAGCCAGTGCCCTGCTCCTGGAACGCCATGCATCTAAAGCGCTACTATTACTATTTAAAAAAAACAATAGCACGTTATCTAAACTTACGCGTATCGCGTCTATATAACCCCAACCCGACAAATAGTTCAAAACGGGAACCGACCCCAATACATCACATGCAAAAAAAAAAGGGGGGGGGTCCAAACTTACGCGTATCGCGTCTATATAATTAAACCGAGTCATTACTCGCAGAATCATGAGCAAGCCGACCACCGCGTGTCGCATCTAGATAATTTAAGCCGAGCCGCTACTCGCAATTTCATGGGTAAGCTGACCATCGCGTGTCGCACCTATATAATCAAGCAGAGTCGCTACTCGCAATTTCATGGGCAAGCCGACCATCGCGTGTCACACCTATATAATCAAGCCGAGTCGCTACTCGCAATTTCATGGGCAAGCCGACCATCGCATGTCGCACCTATATAATAAAACCGAGTTCGCTACTCGTAATAAGAGAACAAGTCGACCACAACGTGTCGCATTTCTATAATTCAAGCCGAGTCGCTACTCGCAAATTCATGGGCAAGCCGACCATTTCGTGTCGCACCTACATATAAAAAACCGAGTTCGCTACTCGTAATAAGAGAACAAGCCGACCACAACGTGTCGCATTTGTATAATTCAAGCCGAGTCGCTACTCGCAAATTCATGGGCAAGCCGACCATCGCGTGTCGCACCTATATATAAAAACACGAGTTCGCTACTCTTAATAAGAGAACAAGCCGACCACAGCTTGTCGCATCTATATAATTCAAGCCGAGTCGCTACTCACAAATTCATGGGTAAGTCGGCCATCGCGTGTCGCACTTATATGATAAAACCGAGTTTGTTACTCGTATAGCCTGTACAACACACTCGAACGAGAAATATCCGAGTCGCCACTCGTGACTTAGGAAACGCCAACCAGTCGCGTGTCGCGTGTCGAACTTACGACGTATTACGACCTACAGTGGGATATTCACGAGCTCTCTTCCAATGACACCGACCTTGTTGTTGCAAATGACGCAACGCCCTCGGTCGATCCCAAGAAGAAGCTCGTACGTTTAAAGAAGAGAAGAAATAGCGTCGAGAAATTTTCAAAGAAATTTAACGATACGAGTTAAGCAAAATCAAGGAATCCAAAGTAAAAGAAGATTGTCAAAAAAACGGAAATAAGTTCCAACAACAAAACACAATGCCATAACGGCCCAACATCCGCTACATCACGGGGATAAGTAAAAAAAATCACTCGTCAAGGGGCGACAAGACCATCCATAGGAGAACTAACACCGACCTCTGGGACATTGGGTTCAACTGATGGAGCGGCAGTCGAATCGTTCGGCGCGAGAAGAGTATGATCAGCCGCCGAGTGACCTGGTGTAGCAGGATTGGTATCTTCTTCCTCGGCTTCCTCACTGGACGCACGTTCCGACCTATTACCCGCGCCCCCTTCAGACTCCGAACCATACTCATCTGCGACACCTGGGGAAGGAACCCATTCGAGGGGATCAGGGAAAGGATCGGCAAAAACGGAGGAAATGTCGAAATCCCTGGGATTAAGATCCGGGATGTCAATCTTGAGGATTTCCTCCTTTAGCCCAACCACCTCAGCAGCAACCCTCTCCTGTACTCCATCAGCCATAAGAGAGATCTGGCCATCGGCAACCAAAGCCTCGAGCATGTGCAAATTCCCCAAGGCCTGGTTGTACTTGAGCAACTTTGGGCAAGATGCTTCAATAGCCTCTGCTTGAGTCTTGTGACGATCCAAAATATTCTGGGCACGGTCAGCAACCCTACGATAAGCAGCCATCTTTTGATACCGACTGAACCCACGACGACGAGCCCTAAGCCTCATCGTCTCGGAGTCCAGCGCGATCCGAAATTGGGCACAAGATGCTTCTGCCATGTTGAGCTTCGACACGAGGGCAGCCTGCCCAGAATTAGCGTCTGGTTCTTCCCGCTCAGCATCTGGTTCGAATGAACCGCCTCTTCGAGCTGAGCTTCGAGCTTCTTGAATTGCTCGACCGAGGGACCTGAAGGCGTCGAAGAAGCAGCAGACTCCAGATCGTAAACACGCCTCTCGGAGCCAGAAGCGAGACGGTTCATGCGACCTATGAGCTGAAACGACCACGAATCAGGAATAGGAATTTAAAAAAAAATCAATTGACGAACTACGAACCTCGAAGGCGGTATTCGCCAGATCGATGATCTTATCGCCCTCCTTCATCCTCTCGATCGGCATTAGACGACCTGACCCAAAATGGAGCTTGCGAAACAACTGGGTGCATGCCTCTGAGTCGTTTGGGAAAGCTCGGGTCGCCGAAGTATGAGAGAAATCCCACCGATAGTCCACGGTCTTCTGCCGCTTCGACGGGTCCGATCGATTTGTCCTCTTCTGCGAAGGATTCGAGGAATGCTCCCTCCGACGACTGGAGTCGCCCGCAGGCTTTTTCCCTTGGGAATCAGCTCCAGCGGGAAGAGCTAAGAGATTTGATGGGAGGGGAGACGAACACGACGCCGTTTTTTGCCAGCTCGAATCTCAGCCGCACGTGAATCGCGAGAAGCCGGAGGAGATCTTCGTGACGAGTCGACCCAGGAAGGACGAGTCTCGGGTTGGACCTCAGGGCGAGAAGGTGGAGAGGGCGCAAGTGGACCAGACGCTTGACGGTAGCGAACTGACATAATAAACTCCAGGTTTCTTTTTTCTGTCAGACGCTGTTAGACGGGTAAGTTCTTCAAAATGATCGACCGAAAGCTGAATCCCCGCTCTCTTCGCCAAGATCGAGATACCGACCGCCTTCCGGAACGTAACCGGAGCGAACTGAGAAATTGCCATTTTGCGCTTAGCAAAATACGACATTAAAAAAGAGGGAAGGGGAAAAGTAACCCCACACTCGGTGAAGAGTTTCTCCGAGAGACAGATGAACCCTTCGGGAACATCCCAAGGACGCTGATCGCGCTCGGGGATAATAATAACGGGATCGGTCGGGATTTCACTGATCTGAACCGACACATGAGCCGATTCACGCTTAGAGGAAGATCGGGGAACGAAGGAGAGGGCATACGCTCTGGTTCCAGAAGGGTCGGCAACCGACGGAGGAGATCGGTGCCTGATGATGCGATTCGCCGGAACGATCGGCTCGTCAAAATCCTCGTCGACAAGAGAAGGGATTTGACATGGAAGGGCTAACGAGCTCGGAACCGCCGCGTTGGAGAAGATGCGACGTTGGAGTTCGGCCAAATTGGTTTCGTCGGAATCAGACGACGATCCATAAGAAACGTCGCTACTCGTCGGAGACCTCGCCATACGACGATCCGATCTAGTTGAACCACTAGAATCAGGCGAAGTATTCTGACGAAGGTGGCTCGCCGCCGAAGAATCAGACGAAGTGGACCGAGGGGAGGCCATATAGTCTCAAGAAAAACAATATATAGACGAGCTAGAAAACGAGGGAAGAGAGTACCTGGGACGACGAGCTGAGGAAACGATTGATAGAGAGGAATGAAGCTAAAATGAGGAAGGGGCGAGTATTTATCGGGTTGAAAGGAAGATTCCCGAAGAAATCATCATTACAACTCGAGGATTGAAGCGATGTTACAACTTTCGGATGTCACACGCGTCAAGATAAACGCGTGACGATGCGACTGCGTTTTTCGGGAAACAGGAAAGCCCACGCGCGACTGTCTAATTTCCCAATGTTTGTCCGCGAACCCTTCAAATGCCATCATTTACCGACTTCGGATCAGCTTGTCGTCAGAAACAAAGGTTCGAAGCTTATGCGACAGCCGGGGAATCATTGGAGGACACAGAGTTCTCCGCATTACTACGAACTGAAGATGGGATGGAATACTGTTAGGGGTGGATTTCACCCCAAGAATAGGCCCAGTCCAGAAAAGGCCCAAAAGGATTATTAGGCCGAGCAGGGTATTTTGGTCTTTTCAGATGACGAACCGACACAGTAATCTCTAAATAGTGAATGTACGGCGTACGGCGTACGGCGTACAAGAGAACAGGTTCTCGCAGTATCGATTGGACGAGCTCTCAGCTTGACAATTGTTTCCTTCTCGTCGTTTTGTAGCTCGTAGTTACCAATTGTAGCCCGACTTTTTCATATATAAAAGAGAACTTCGACCCTCTAAACACCGAATTAAAACATTTTAATTGGACCGATTTGGACATCAACACAAATTGTTGATTTGTTTGGTTTTGTTATGTGATTTAATTTTGTGGCCATATATTATGAATGAATTTGAACTGTTGTGAGGATTTGTGAAGCTTGTATCTCATTGAATCTTGCGAGACTTACCGTGGAACAGGATTATGTATCCACTGTTATCTATTACTTTAGCACTTGTCAACTAGGATTGTGGGATATTGGGGATCTTCTTACGTAGTAGTAGTAGTTGTAGTAGCAGTAGCAGCTATGCTTTTTTTTTAATGAAACTTTGGGTTTTGCTGTAAACAGGGCAGGATGATTATAACAGATTGAGACCTACGAGTTACCGTGGTGCTGACGTTTTCATCTTAGCATTCCCTCCTATCAGTAAGGCTAGTTATGAGAATGTGTCCAAGAAAGTGCGTCTTGAAATGAAGTTTACTAAAAACTTTTGTAAAAATACTAAAGATGGTATCTCGTTGTGATGTTTGCTGCTTTATCTTCTGTTTGCAGTGTATCCTTCAGCTGAAGCACTATGTCCCTGGTGTCCCAATAGTTCTTCTTTGTACCAAACTAGGTAACTTCCTCTTTTGGTTTTCCTCATTGCTTCAGCTTCCTTTGTGTCGTATTCCAGACAAAACACACTCCTGGTTTTTTTTGGTTTTTCTCATTGCTTCAGTTTCTCAATGATAGTTGTGAAACTATTGGACAATAACATTCCTTGCCTCTGTTTTGATTTGTTCACATCTAACATATTCAGTATCCATACTACCTTTTAGCTCTTTTGATCTTGTGGAAGTAAGGGCTGGTTTTATGATCATCTCCTTTGGCTAATGAATATTCTCTGGTATGTATACGCGCAGAAAGAAGGTAGATAGCGTGGGACATGGAGCGGAAAGAAAGCTGACTCTGATTTCTATAGGAAAAAATTGTAACCACGATGACAAGGTGGGAAGGAATTGCTTGTGGCGAAGAAACCGATCAACTTATTCCATCCTCTTCTCGTCTACCTCTACTCTTTCTAATCACAATTGTAACATCTCAAGTATTATTAGTCCATAAAAAGAGTGCTAAAAGTCTAACCTACTCGAGCCACTATGTGATCATCAGATTTTTGGGGGAAAGAAAATATAGTTTGGATCTGTATATCCATGGGAGATTCATAAGATTTGAGATGTCCACATTTTCAGTCTTTCAAACAAAAATATAAAGTCAATTATCTCCAGTTGTCCGAATTTTTAGAACAAGTTACATTTATAGTGAAGTCTATGCAATATATTATATATATTAACTCAGAGACCAGAAGTAAATGGCACACCGGGTGGAATCCAGGAGCTGCCAGCAAGGAAAGTAGCAACGGTAAACCTTGAAGCCTCTGAAGCAGAATGAAGGATCCGAAACCCAGGCCATGTGACTCAACCTGATGTTGAAGCACCTGGACCGTTGTTCTGAAACTCCGCATAGAACAAAGTGCTGACATCGGTAGTATGATTACATTCAAGCCAGCCACGTGGATCAATAAGAATGTCGAGATATGTCTTCATGAAAACCGTCGTCGAGTATTTGTCCCATGGTCGACCCAAATACGTTTTGGTGGATCCCAAAACCGGTAGAAGATCCGTAGCAGCAGTGACACGCGAATTGTGGATGATGACTCCCGAGGTTTGATTTGGGTTGAGCAGTGACTGTATTGGTGCCAGTAGGACTGTAGGAGTACGCCGTACGTAGATATTGCAATTCTGAAAAATGACGGCTGCGGTTTCCAAAGATGAAATCGACGGTCCCGTAAACGTCACAGTCGCGGTAAAATTGGAAGTTGGAGTGAACGTAGAGTGTGTCTTGGAAGCCCTCAAAACTGCATCGGTAGAAGACGGATCGATCTGACATGGATAGTAAAGCAACCGCTTGTGCATTGTTTGCGCCCGCCGTGTTTCGAAATGTGATATCCCGCGCGCAAAACCTTTTTCCCACCGCCGCTGTATACAACATCAGAAAAAAGAACTATTATATATTAATTATGAGTTTGCGTATGTATATTTTTATAATGTCATCAACAAGAATCTTGATTCATAATTTTATGCTATTATTGTAACCCAACTTCAAGAACTTTTAAACCTATATAAAATAATATTACCATATAAATAATAAATACTCTTTAAGAATCAAACCCTAAACCCTAAAAAGAGATTTTATAAGAAGAAAATAGAAAGGAGAAAAAAGAAGAAGAGGATTTTAGATTACAGAACGTGGCGGATTGCATAGTTCTCCAGCCGCCAACATAGCTGCGGTTCCCAGTGATGATTGTGCGGTTCTTACCGGCCCCCGTCATCATCACATACCCTTTGTTAGAAGGGATGATCAGATACTCCGCATAAACTCCCTCCGTTATTGCTATATGGAAATATCCGATATCTCCATTGTTGTTTTCAGGAGCGACTGCTATTGCATCACTAATCCTACTGAAGTTGCCTTTTCCGTCTTTCCTCACAGTTACGGTGGCGAATATCTTTTGAGAAACTACAGATTCAGATAAAATGGCAAAAAATATGAGGTATAAGCTCAAGCTGGTACCTGAGACAACAACCAACAGTTTTTGTTATGAAAAGAAAATTAAATATATATATTGAAAATTAAATTGATCACCTTGCATCATGATCTATCGGAGCGGGGAGTTTGATTTACTTAATTTCCATATCTTTCATAGTATTGTACAGGTTCTTTATTTATACGAGGAGAAGTGTAGGTGTACCTAATTATATAATGAGGATCATTGTCGTATCTCTAACCGTTTCTGCGTCCGTTCTGGTGCTGGAGCTGCAACTACTATTGCCACAAATCCTCTTTGGCTTGTCAAGACTAGACTTCAGGTCCGTGGTTTTTTATTTGCTAGCTTGATGTATAGAATCATAGAAATCAAGGGGAACGTTAATTAGATGCAGAAGTTTCTGTGTCCAAATTGAGGGGTCCATTTTTTATTTGATCTTTTTAAGTGTAGAGTTTCTAAGAGAGCAACATATGAGTTTTCTATTGACAATCTCAGTAATTTCTGAAGAAAACAGATCTAGAAATCTGATTGAACGAGTTTGTGAAACGTTTTGTTTAGGTTGATAAAGAAGATAGCGAGAGAGAGAGAGAGCAAGTATGATGAACAAGTTTGTGCTTCAATCTGAAACGTGTAGCTGCTGAGATGAAACGTCTTGGGTGGGTTTAAGTTGAGAAGAAGTAAGGACGTACTCGTGTGAGTCCAACAAGCACATGTCGCCAAAGTTGGGGTTATGGCCACGTGATTAGTGGATATGGATGATGATGATATGTTCTTTACGATACAATACTATGTCTAGACTCGCTAGTATAGATTGTAATGTCTACATGGTTAGAGTTTAGGGGTTTTGCTTGGATGTCCAATAGTTAAAAATGCTTGTAATTTGATGTAAAAAATTAAAAACAGTTTTTCATGTGTTCATTGATGGTTACAAAATTTGTTCAAGTATTTGTGGATGTGACTGATAGAGGAATTGTGTGCATCAAAGTTCTGTTTTTTTTTTCTTTTGAATACTCTGCTTTCTTTTGAATATATATATATTCTACATTTTCAAAGCAAAAAAGTGAGTGATCTGGAGGATCTTAACTTGACTGGCTACATTGAACCAGTTCATTTCATATTAAGGACTTGTCTAACAACAGTTTACGATGAAAGTACCAAGTTATTTTCCCATTTGAATTGACTTGTGTTAAGTTATGTCAATTTGGAGTTGTAGATAAATTGCATGTTTTTGTTGCTAAGGGGAACAATTTTGGTTTGTCCATCATGTTTCTACATTTCGATCCTATAACTTAAAGATAAGTTGTCGGATTAAACATGAAACAAGAAACCGAAACAGGAAATTGAAAGTCAAAGCAAGATTTTTTTTTAAAAAAAATCAGAGGTTCTTGGCTGTAATTAGAGTGATCACTTTAGGATACATGAACTCAAACTCAAAGTCTAAAACGTAAAACCAAAGTAACCATAAACTCAAAACTCAAAACCCATATTTCTTGTAGGCGCATGTCACAACCACCGGGATTCATTGACAAAGATAGACCTACACACGTGTGTCGTCTTCGAAAACCATCTATGGGTTGAAGCAAGCTCCCCGCATGGTACATGGCTCTCAAACAACATTTCCTCGACACGGGCTTCACCAATTCTCTTGCTGTTACGTCTCTCTTTATTCGCGGTTCTGGTGCTAATATAACATATGTTCTGGTCTACGTCGATGATATTATTGTCACTGGCAATAACTCGTTCGTTGTTGCATCCGTCCTAGACTCATTCTCTCGCCGCTTCTCCACCAAAGACCCCACGGATCTCCATTACTTTCCTGGCATTGAAGTGTCACGGACGTCACACGGTCTACACCTTATGCACCGTAAGTACATCATGGATCTCCTCCACAAGAATAATATGCACATGGCAAAACCGGTTCCCACACCTCTACCACCTTCACCAAAGCTCACCATGGCCTCGGGTACGCCACTCCAAGATGCCTCTCAATACAGGTCGGTTGTTGGTAGTCTTCAGTATCTCTCATTTAATCGACCTAACATATCATATGCCGTTAACCGCCTTTCTCAATTTATGCATCGGCCAACCACTGATCATTGGCAAGCCGCCAAACGTGTCCTTAGTTACCTTGTTGGTACGCCAAGTCATGGTATCTTCCTCCACGCGAATTCAGCTATTCTACTTCATGGTTATTCTGATGCTGATTGGGCAGGCGATACTGATGACTACGTATCAACGAAAGGATATCTAATCTACAATGGTCGTAATCCTTTATCATGGTCCTCCAAGAAGCAAAGAGGGGTTGCCCGTTCCTCTACAGATGCTGAGTACCGAGCAGTCGCCAACACAGCTGCGGAAGTTCGATGGCTCTGTTCGCTACTCACTGAACTCCAAATACAACTTCCGTCCGCTCTGGTAATATACTGTGATAACATAGGGGCCACCTACTTATGTGCAAACCCTGTCTTCCACTCGCGAATGAGACATATTGGTCTTGACTATCACTTTGTCCGGGATCAAATACAAGCACAACGACTCCGTGTCTCCCATGTCTCTATGGATGATCAGCTCGCCGACACTCTTACCAAACTATTATCACGATCGAAGTTCCAACAAGCGTGTCTAAAGATTGGTGTCACCAAGCTTCCTTCATCTTGAGGGGGCGTATTAGAGTAGAAATGTATAGGTTTATAAGTATAAGGACTTCTATGTAAATACATAAACCCTAGTCTCCCTCTGTTAGTATATATACGTCTGTAACTTCTCTCATTTGATATATTGAAGATACTCATTCCTTATAGTTTCACTATGCTTGTGAAGGTTGTGTCATCATCTTGCTGTTATTGAGTCTCCTTGTCAAAACAGAATATGGATGTTCTTTTAATCAGTATTCACGTTCGAGCTCATATAGGAAGAATGGACAAGCTGTCTCATTCACCCACTGTTGGCAATCAAATGATGGTTTTGTTGTCATCGCTGGATTTTTTTTCTGAGCGTTTTTCTTTCACTATGATCTGTTCCAGTTCAAGGGGAGCTCTGCTTAGCAAGTCGTAAGCGCAATGATGTGAATGTTATTTCTTGAAGATACTTAAACCTCTGCGACATTGATTCAATGATAAGCTGTATAGAGTGAAGAAGAAGTCAAGCACGTGTGGATCACATGAGAAGAGAACCGGTTTAGAAGAAGAGCTGGTTTACTTTCTTAGACATTTTTGTATATAAACGATTGTATGGTTTTAGAAGAGGGTTATGCATTCACTACAAGAAAATAGTCGATTTGCAATGGAAGAATACATCGGAAATCCCTCGCAAATAGACATTAGCAACGGATTTGCGAGCCACACTAGTTCCTCTCAAATCGCGTCTCGCAAATTGGTCAACATCGCAATTCCCTCACAAATTTTCGAGAAATATTTTTCCTCGCAAATCTCACGCATATTGCGAGGGAATGTTTTTCTCGCAAACCACTCGCAATTTGCGAGGGACTACCTTCCTCGCGGATGTCACGCAGATTGCTAGGGATTTCTTATCTCGCAATCATCACGCAATTTGCGAGGATTTTCGTCTCTAGCAAATACGTTTCAATATTGCCATAGTTCATCCCTCGCAAATTGTTGTGCATAATAAAAAAAAAAAAATCAGAATTGATATTTAATATACTAGTACATAAATATTTGATATTTTCTTGTTAATTCTAAAAAAAATCTAAATTCTAAAAATATTTTTAGAATCAGAATTGAGAATTAAATTCTAAAAAAAAAAAATTGAAATTCGATAGATAAAATTCTAAATAATATAAAACATAAATATTACAAAAGGTTTAGTTTGAGTATTGTCGACAAAAAGAAAACATAGATCAAAAGAACAAAGAAGAACATAGATCAAAAGGATGGAGAGAGAGATATCACGTTTCTGGTCCCAGTTTGGCTACCAGCTGCTACCATTTCACCGGTGTTGCCATCTGGGTTGGTGCCCTCCGGGTTGGTGGAAGCTGCTGGGTTAGTCGGGTTCCGGAACTTGGCTGCAAACTCAGGGTCTTTTTCTGCGAGGTAGTCGAAGTATGCATCATAGCTATGCATTCTTCGAGCACTTTCTTGGATTTGAGTTGCCTGGGTTTGGATACACTCCTCAGCTGCAGCAAGTTTCTGAGCCAATATAACCGGATCATTAGCTGGAGACGGATGTGGTGGACCGCTACTGGAATCAATCTGCTCAAACAAATCAATTTGCTGGTGTGTGATAGTTACCCCCACGTTTACATGTTTNTGGAGCAACCTAACAACTGAACAACAAACAAAATCGCAAGTTATCACATTCAAAACAATGGAAGATAAAAGAAAACAAGATAACACAAAACAATTGGTGGGGGGAATGACATACAAAAGAATCACAAGTTATAACATACAAACCCATCAAAGATATCACATACACATGATTCACAAATTATCCCAACCAAAACAATGGCAACATTTCAACGAACAGTCAAAACAATGATAACAATTCAACATTTCAAACAAAACAATCGCAAGATATCACAAAATCATTAGAAATACAATCATTAGTATTTAAAACCAACAGAACTACAAATTTGTAACTTACCTCAGTGTAAATTTTGTTTTTGATATGAGTGGGCACCCCACCAGAAGCGGAACTCTCTCCAATATCCCTGGTACACATCTCAGATTCCAACTCTTGAATCCTGGACGACACTTCATTGAACAAGGACTCGGACTTGCCATAAGTAAATGAGCCATCCGGTTTTCGATGAGTGTCTTCTAGGATTCGTAGGAAATCCGGAGTTAGCTCACCAGTATTCTCAGACTTGAAAGAAAAAAAAACATTGATTAGTTACCCAATAAAAGAGGTCAGAAGGCATAATTATAAGAAAAGAAAATAAAAACTTAAAGAACTTACATGCTTTCGAGCACGGGCTTTAAACGACGTTTGGCTTGAACGATGCTTGTATATTCCGATTCCCTCCGGATCATGATAGCGACATTCCGACTGTTGTTGCTCATGATCTCTGATTTAGGATCAAGCCAATACCGAACAAGACCAGCCCATACCTGAGGATCAATCCATCGTGGCTTTGCCTCATCACCTTTAAGCTTCCACTTTGACTTCCATCGTGAAACTTGATCACACATCCTGTCCTTCAACTTGCCCTCAAACTCTTGCCTCACTCTATCGTTTATGCTACGGTTCCAATTGTATATTTGCTTGCAAAAAAAAAGAGGGATAACTCTATATTTAATAAAGGCATAGAAAACAAACTGTAAATAGCAAACAAATAGACTGAACTTACCGAAAACGTTTCATACCAACGGTCTACCACTGCACTCGGCGTTTGTGTCCAATTGGCATGGGGCTCTTTGAAATCTCTTTCAAATATGCTTCGAACACTAGCCGCAACACAGGAGTCTTGGTCAAACCTTCAAAAGAAATACATATTAGAATCCATGGAAATACAAATTTTGAATTATATTACAAATTAAAAACATAAAACAAACTTACCACAAAGTTCCTGGAGGTCGGCGAGGATCTAGTTTAGTTTAGGTCAGATTAGGATTGAAGAAGATCGGAAGAAGAGTAAAGCAGATCGGAAGAGGAAGAAGCTTATCAGAAGAGGAAGAAGTTGATCGGAAGAGGAAGAAGTTGATCGGAGGAGGAAGAACCAGATCGGAAGAGGGAGAAGATGGTTTGGGAAGAAGCAGATCGGAAGAGGAAGAAGCTTATTGGAAGAGGAAGAAGTTGATCGGAGGAGGAAGACGAAGATTAGGTTTTGTCGGCGGCTTGTTTGAGCTTCGCTCAAACTCGTTTGCGTTTGTATATATAAACTTTTTGTTACCTCGCAAATCCCTAGCAAAATTCGCGAGAGATTAGCTATGAACCCTCGCAAATCTGTCGCACTTATTAAATATTGCGAGGGATTAGCTAGACTAATGGTGCTTAGGGTTTACGATTTGCGAGAGATTAACTTGAACGACTCGCAAATCCCTCACAATATAGTTGTGTCTAGGGTTTACAATTTTGCAAGGGATTACCTAGGGCCCCCCGCAAATCCCTCGCATAAAATTAAATATTACGAGAGATTTGCGAGTCAACCTTTTGGTTTTAGGTCTTTCGACTTTGCGAGGGACTAACTAGGATTCCTCGCAAATCCCTCGCAATATTTAAATGTTTGGGATTTAGGTTGTGGTCGTTAGTCCCTCGCAAAATACATTTAATGTGTAGGTTTTGCGAGGGATTAACTATGACTTTGCGAGACAATTCAAGAATTCCCTCGCAATTCTAAATGCAAATCCCTCGCAAATTGATAAATCTTTTTTGAAAAAACAAGAAAAACCACAATTGCGCAATCAGATTCATCTTCTTAACTATTAGAAACTACTTTAGTATCATAAAATTCTCCTCCATCATCAGACACTTCAACTTCTTCTATTCAAGCTCTTTTTCAAATTCATCATCAACATACTTTAGGGTTTAGGGTGTAAGCTTAGGGTTTGATCATCTAGTTCAAAAGCTTAGGGTTAGAGCATCAAATTTCTATTGCAAACATATCAATAGAAGATGTCACCCACATTGACACACTATAATCCATTGCAATGTGGAAAAGCTTAGGGTTTGAGCATCTAGTGTTTAAGGTATAATCTTTGCGAGGGATTAACGACGTACTTGCGAGAAATAGCAGGAACTCCTTCGCAAAGACCTAGCAAAGCACTCGTAAATCCCTCGCACTATTTAAATGGTTAGGGTTAGGATAAAGTCATAAATCCCTAGCAAATAATGTTTAGGGTATAGGCTTTTGCGAGGGACTTACAACTACCTTGCGAGACCATAGAAG
The DNA here is from genome assembly GCF_000633955.1 of Camelina sativa. Lineage (NCBI taxonomy): Eukaryota > Viridiplantae > Streptophyta > Magnoliopsida > Brassicales > Brassicaceae > Camelina > Camelina sativa. The sequence goes on along the minus strand of NC_025687.1, from coordinate 22,237,062 downwards.
CATTCCCTCGCAAATCCAACGCAAATCCCTTGCAAATATCTTTTTTTTTT
>NC_025687.1:22186077-22231819 GCF_000633955.1 Camelina sativa | reverse complement strand
GTTTTTCTTCTTTGGAGCAACCTAACAACTGAACAACAAACAAAATCGCAAGTTATCACATTCAAAACAATGGAAGATAAAAGAAAACAAGATAACACAAAACAATTGGTGGGGGGAATGACATACAAAAGAATCACAAGTTATAACATACAAACCCATCAAAGATATCACATACACATGATTCACAAATTATCCCAACCAAAACAATGGCAACATTTCAACGAACAGTCAAAACAATGATAACAGTTCAACATTTCAAACAAAACAATCGCAAGATATCACAAAATCATTAGAAATACAATCATTAGTATTTAAAACCAACAGAACTACAAATTTGTAACTTACCTCAGTGTAAATTTTGTTTTTGATATGAGTGGGCACCCCACCAGAAGCGGAACTCTCTCCAATATCCCTGGTACACATCTCAGATTCCAACTCTTGAATCCTGGACGACACTTCATTGAACAAGGACTCGGACTTGCCATAAGTAAATGAGCCATCCGGTTTTCGATGAGTGTCTTCTAGGATTCGTAGGAAATCCGGAGTTAGCTCACCAGTATTCTCAGACTTGAAAGAAAAAAAAACATTGATTAGTTACCCAATAAAAGAGGTCAGAAGGCATAATTATAAGAAAAGAAAATAAAAACTTAAAGAACTTACATGCTTTCGAGCACGGGCTTTAAACGACGTTTGGCTTGAACGATGCTTGTATATTCCGATTCCCTCCGGATCATGATAGCGACATTCCGACTGTTGTTGCTCATGATCTCTGATTTAGGATCAAGCCAATACCGAACAAGACCAGCCCATACCTGAGGATCAATCCATCGTGGCTTTGCCTCATCACCTTTAAGCTTCCACTTTGACTTCCATCGTGAAACTTGATCACACATCCTGTCCTTCAACTTGCCCTCAAACTCTTGCCTCACTCTATCGTTTATGCTACGGTTCCAATTGTATATTTGCTTGCAAAAAAAAAGAGGGATAACTCTATATTTAATAAAGGCATAGAAAACAAACTGTAAATAGNATTCTCAGACTTGAAAGAAAAAAAAACATTGATTAGTTACCCAATAAAAGAGGTCAGAAGGCATAATTATAAGAAAAGAAAATAAAAACTTAAAGAACTTACATGCTTTCGAGCACGGGCTTTAAACGACGTTTGGCTTGAACGATGCTTGTATATTCCGATTCCCTCCGGATCATGATAGCGACATTCCGACTGTTGTTGCTCATGATCTCTGATTTAGGATCAAGCCAATACCGAACAAGACCAGCCCATACCTGAGGATCAATCCATCGTGGCTTTGCCTCATCACCTTTAAGCTTCCACTTTGACTTCCATCGTGAAACTTGATCACACATCCTGTCCTTCAACTTGCCCTCAAACTCTTGCCTCACTCTATCGTTTATGCTACGGTTCCAATTGTATATTTGCTTGCAAAAAAAAAGAGGGATAACTCTATATTTAATAAAGGCATAGAAAACAAACTGTAAATAGCAAACAAATAGACTGAACTTACCGAAAACGTTTCATACCAACGGTCTACCACTGCACTCGGCGTTTGTGTCCAATTGGCATGGGGCTCTTTGAAATCTCTTTCAAATATGCTTCGAACACTAGCCGCAACACAGGAGTCTTGGTCAAACCTTCAAAAGAAATACATATTAGAATCCATGGAAATACAAATTTTGAATTATATTACAAATTAAAAACATAAAACAAACTTACCACAAAGTTCCTGGAGGTCGGCGAGGATCTAGTTTAGTTTAGGTCAGATTAGGATTGAAGAAGATCGGAAGAAGAGTAAAGCAGATCGGAAGAGGAAGAAGCTTATCAGAAGAGGAAGAAGTTGATCGGAAGAGGAAGAAGTTGATCGGAGGAGGAAGAACCAGATCGGAAGAGGGAGAAGATGGTTTGGGAAGAAGCAGATCGGAAGAGGAAGAAGCTTATTGGAAGAGGAAGAAGTTGATCGGAGGAGGAAGACGAAGATTAGGTTTTGTCGGCGGCTTGTTTGAGCTTCGCTCAAACTCGTTTGCGTTTGTATATATAAACTTTTTGTTACCTCGCAAATCCCTAGCAAAATTCGCGAGAGATTAGCTATGAACCCTCGCAAATCTGTCGCACTTATTAAATATTGCGAGGGATTAGCTAGACTAATGGTGCTTAGGGTTTACGATTTGCGAGAGATTAACTTGAACGACTCGCAAATCCCTCACAATATAGTTGTGTCTAGGGTTTACAATTTTGCAAGGGATTACCTAGGGCCCCCCGCAAATCCCTCGCATAAAATTAAATATTACGAGAGATTTGCGAGTCAACCTTTTGGTTTTAGGTCTTTCGACTTTGCGAGGGACTAACTAGGATTCCTCGCAAATCCCTCGCAATATTTAAATGTTTGGGATTTAGGTTGTGGTCGTTAGTCCCTCGCAAAATACATTTAATGTGTAGGTTTTGCGAGGGATTAACTATGACTTTGCGAGACAATTCAAGAATTCCCTCGCAATTCTAAATGCAAATCCCTCGCAAATTGATAAATCTTTTTTGAAAAAACAAGAAAAACCACAATTGCGCAATCAGATTCATCTTCTTAACTATTAGAAACTACTTTAGTATCATAAAATTCTCCTCCATCATCAGACACTTCAACTTCTTCTATTCAAGCTCTTTTTCAAATTCATCATCAACATACTTTAGGGTTTAGGGTGTAAGCTTAGGGTTTGATCATCTAGTTCAAAAGCTTAGGGTTAGAGCATCAAATTTCTATTGCAAACATATCAATAGAAGATGTCACCCACATTGACACACTATAATCCATTGCAATGTGGAAAAGCTTAGGGTTTGAGCATCTAGTGTTTAAGGTATAATCTTTGCGAGGGATTAACGACGTACTTGCGAGAAATAGCAGGAACTCCTTCGCAAAGACCTAGCAAAGCACTCGTAAATCCCTCGCACTATTTAAATGGTTAGGGTTAGGATAAAGTCATAAATCCCTAGCAAATAATGTTTAGGGTATAGGCTTTTGCGAGGGACTTACAACTACCTTGCGAGACCATAGAAGCATTCCCTCGCAAATCCAACGCAAATCCCTTGCAAATATCTTTTTTTTTTTTTTTTCTTAAAAAAAACTAGAAAAACTACTATTGGTCAATCAGATTCATTTTCTGAACTACTAGAAACTACATTATCCTCATTAGAATCTTCTCCATCATCAAACTCTTCGAATTCGTCTAATTCACCCTCTTCTTTACAAACATCATTAACATCTTCAATTTGCCTGTTTTGTGGATCAGTGTGGATAACATCTTCTGTTGACATGTTTGGAATGGAAATTTCACCGACTCTTTCTTGTTGCAACACGTCTTGATCATCAAATAACCTGATTATACAGCCTCGAGGATTAACTTTAATGACTGATAACAACATTTCACGTCTTGGCCTTAAACGAGGATAGGGAAGAAAGCTCACTTGTTGTGCTTGTGATGCTAGGATGAAAGGATCAAATTTGGGGTATGATCTATTCGCATTCACATCGACAACTCCCCAATTATTTACTCGCATGCCTCGGGCCGATGGATCGCACCAGTTACACTTGAAAAGTACGCATCTCAGATTCAGAAGGCTTGGATAATCAACTTCTAATATTTGTTGCAAAACGCCATAGAAATCGCTATCACCAGCTTGTACATAAATTCCATAATTTGCTGTAGCTTTGCGGCAATCGTGTGCGTACGTATGAAAAGTATAACCACGAGTAAAGTACATCGGAGCAGTAGTGATCTTCGCTCTTGGTTCTTGAACGAGCTCACGCAACCAAAGAGGCAAGGGTTCATTTCCATATCTATTCTGAACCTATATAAACAAATAGTATTTAGACCATAAGTTTATTTAAATTTTAAACTATAATACATATATAGTATAAATTTATATCATATATATATACTTACATAATATTTAACCAATTAGCGAAATCCCGCTCTTTGTAAGCCTCATAGTCAGATTCTTCTAAATTAGGATATGCTTCACGAATCTGCGTTTCAAAAAGTTCAAAGAAATAGAGATTTGTTAGTTCGTTCTCTTAGAAAATAGAATAAATTTTAGTTTTTTTTTTTAAATACCTTTGAAAAGGTTGAACATAATCTAGATTCCTCAAGATTTTATTGTGAGCTGCTCGACAATAGCTATGATCTTCCCACCAAACTTCCTTTAACTTTCCAGCAAGTCTTCCTATCTGAGCATAGATATCTGGAACATCAGGAACATTATATGTAGGTGCAACGCCTCCGTCATCATATCGGCGAGTACGTGTTTTTTTGGTTCTCACAGTGGGCTAAAGTAGTATGATGTGAAGTGAGACGTTTCCTCGGTTAAACTCCCGGCGACTATCGACCCCTCAACTCTGGCAAGATTTTTGGCCTTTCCTTTAAGAGATTTCATAAACCGCTAAAAAGGATACATCCAACGAAAATGCACTGGCCCACCAAGATCAGCTTCATGTGGTAGATGGATAGGAAGATGTTCCATCACGTCAAAAAAAGCAGGGGGAAATATTTTCTCCAAGTTACAAATTAACACTAGAATATTATCTCGTAACTGCTCTATGCCATCAGTGGTCAATGTTCTAGTGCATAAGTCCCGGAAAAAACTCTGATACCTACAAACCAATGTAATATGTATATATATATATATCAATATATAAGTATATATATAATTATATACTTATATACCTGCAATTGCTTCATGAACGTGTGTTGGCAAGAGCTCAAGAAATACAAATGGTAGTAGTCGTTGAATGAAGGCATGACAATCATGGCTCTTCATACCTGAAATTTTTTGACCTTGCTCTACACATCTTGAAAATTTTGAGACAAATCTATCTGGAAACTTCACTTCAGATTTAACCCACTCGAACAACACCTTCTTAGTCTCTGCTGACAATCAAAATTGGGGTACAGGTAATTTCCCATCTATTGTAAGATGTAAATCGATCCTTGCGCATATCTCCGCCAAATCCAACCTAGATCTCCTGCTATCTTTTGTTTTACCCTGCACATTCAGAAGCGTAATGATGAAATTATCGAAAAAGTTTTTCTCGATGTGCATCACGTCAAGGTTGTGCCGCAATAGAAGATCTTTCCAATATGGAAGCTCCCAAAAAATACTTTGCTTCTGCCAATTGTGAGAGCTTCCAAATCCATCTGGTGTGTGATAGTTACCCCCACGTTTACATGTTTCTTGAGCGCCGTAGTAATCAATCTGCTCAAACAAATCATTTCCAGAGACATAAGTTGGTGGAGGAACACGCACAACTTTATTCTTTTTAAACAACTTCTTGTTCTTCCGGTACGGATGATGCAAGGGAAGAAATCGACGATGACAATCAAACCAGCAAGGTTTTCGCCCATACTTTAACTGAAACGCCTCGGTACGATCCATACAATAAGGACATGATAATCTTCCATGTGTTGTCCACCCAGATATCATTCCGTACGCAGGGAAGTCACTAATCGTCCACATTAGCTCTGTCCGCATATTGAAATTCTGTTTTCGCGACGAATCGAATGTCTGAACACCTTCATACCACAACTGCTTCAGCTCATGAATCAGAGGTTGCAAGAAGATATCTAGAGCTCGCTTCAGATGCTTTGGACCTGGTACCAAAATACTCAAGAACAGAAATTCGCTTTGCATACACATATCTGGAGGAAGATTGTATGGCGTCAATATAACATGCCATAAAGAATATTGCCTCCCTGACATACCAAATGGACTAAAACCATCTGTACACAACCCAAGATAAACATTCCTACACTCTTGAGCAAAGTCAGGATATACCGATTGAAAATGTTTCCACGCCTTTGCATCAGATGGGTGTGTAATTTCTCCTTCTTCAGTAGAATGTTCTGCATGCCATCTCATTGCCGCTGCAGTCCGTTTTGATTGGTATAGGCGTTTCAATCTATCAGCAACAGACAAGTACCACATACATTTATATGGCACTCGCGTCCTTCCTTCAGTAGGCTGATATCTCGGCTTCCCACAAAACCGACATTCCTGCAACTTATCATCATCTTTCCAGAAAATCATGCAATAGTCAACGCACACATCAATCATTTCAGATGGTAATCCAAGACTCGCAACCAACTTCTGTATTTCATAGTAGTTCTCAGCTGATACATTATCAGCTGGCAAATACTCTTTAATGAGTTCAGCCCAAGAATCCATGCAGTTCTCACTTAAGTTATTATCAGCTTTACTTGTCATCATCCTAGATGCCAATGATAACTTAGAATGACCTTCTCTACATCCATCGTAGATAGGTTGATTTGCAGCATCTAACATAGTATAAAAACGTTGTGCATCTACGTTGGGTTCTTCCGTAATATTCTCAGGAAATGCAGCAGTAGTTTCATGAAAGGCATCATTAACCATATCATGAAATCTATTTTCTTCATTATACCCATAAAAACCAAATTGATCAGATTCTTGATGCCCATAATTACTAGGTTGATCAGCAGCATAATTCATACTACTACTTCCAACATTACTGCTACAACCCTCTCCATGACGAAACCACACATAGTAATTTGGCATAAATCCTCTATTATAAAGATGCTTCTTCACTAGATTAAATTCTAAATACTTATCGTTGCAGCACTTAGGACATGGGCAAAATATTGTACCGTTTTGACGAGCAAAGTCTTGGTTTGTCGCCTGGTACATGAATGCGCGCAACCCATCACAAAACTCTCTCGTCACATCACCGGTCTCTAGATCTCTGTGATTGTACACCCACCGTCTCGTTGTGTATATCTCATGATGCCCGCCTCCAAACATTATTATAGAATTTAAAAGTGTTTAGACCTTTTTTTTGTAGCCTTTTTTTTCTCTCACAATATTTTTTTGGTAGTAAAAATGTTTTTGTTGGAAGTGTTTTGTGTTGTGGTCTCCATGGATCATGAACTTGCTATTTATAGGCTTACTAAAAATAGTTGCTATGGATTTGCAAGGGAAACTTGCAAGGGATTTGCGAGGGAAGTATAAAATTTTGTTATCTTGCAAGGGATTTGTGAGGCTTTTACTGTTATGCCGACATAACAGTTACACTCGGGAAAAACGTGGCTGCCGACATCATCGTCCCTATCAACTCCCTCGCAAATTTGCTACGGATTTCGTCATCGCTAATTCGTCGCAATATTGCGAGGGAGTTGCGAGTGTTTTGCGAGGAACTTTAGCGGATTCGCAAAACCGTAGTACCTCCCTCGCAAATTTGCGAGGGATTTCGCCCTCGCAAATTTTACGAGGGAATTGCAAGTACCCTCGCCTTCCTAGCAAACTACTCGCAACGCCGTCGCAAATTTGCGAGGAACTTTCACCGTCGCAGATTTCCGTCGCAAATCAACTGTTTTCTTGTAGTGATTGTTTGTAAATTGTAAAAGTGACATATGTGTTGCTTGGGAGATAAAGTTGATGAATCCGTGATGTGCCGACGGCTCTAGTCTTGTAAAACAGTGTATCACCCAGATAATAAGTAGAGATTGTGTTCTTCATTCTTATCATTCAACAGTGTTAGTGTGAACATTTTGTTTTCACACTTACCTCTCTCTTTGAAGCCGTCATATTGGTTTATTCTGTTTTTTTGAAGTGTTTGATCAAATTCTGTTTGATGGTGACGTCAAAACGTTGGGAGATTGGAGCTGATCTCAGTGTTACTAGCATCTGGAGACTCCATGGGGTTCTCTTCATTTCAGTGGTTCATATTGACGATGGAGATGCTAGTTTCATTCTCTGCATATTTGGAATGCAATTTTCTTCTACGTGGTTGTCAAAGGAGTTATGCAAGAAACGTTTATCACTCGCACCAAAAAGCTGAAAAGTACTATCCAGCAGAGGATAATAATCTACTACTAAAGAAATTAAGAAAATATATACAACAACTTACACTAAAGTAATTAAGCAACTTTTTTTTTTCAATTTAATGTTAAACTATATTCAAAAAAAAAAACATTTTGCTTTTACAATGCACAAGCAAAGCTGTTTCTTAATGCTGTTTTCTTAATACATTGTTAGAAGGATTGTGCTATGAGCTTAATATGACCTTGCCGCAAACAAATCTGAATGGTGGTGTCCTCTTTGCTTCTATTGTGATGTCTCTAAGTTTTAATGTTTCTGTATAGTATAAACCGATTTAATTGATTTTGTTCTGGTTTAAGAGTTTTGGTTTACTTAAGTCAGAAACTGTATATATACTTCTTTTGTACATTCTTATTAGATCAATGAGAATAAAATTGATAAAGGTCGTCAAGTAAAATGGTATCAGAGCGTGGTGATCCTAACTAACTTTCTCATCTTATTCTCAGAAAATCTCTTCGATTCCAGGAATTTTTTTGTGTTTCTTCTTTATTTCTTTTTAATCCAGCTTAACATCTGTTCTAAACGCTTCGATTCTCATTTTTTTTTCCATTTTGCTTCAATCTCGCGATTTTGAGCAATGGGAAAACGAAATTGCAAATCGAAGTATAGATCTGTTACTCCGGATCTGCCTGTAGCTACATCGTCGAGCTCTCGTGAGCCACCATATGGTTCGATTCAAGCTCGTCGTGACTCTGATGTTCAGGAAACCAATCACACTTGACCGATGTTCTCCGCACGTTCTCCACATCATTTCGAGGTATCAGATTCACCTGATAATGTTCAAAGTCCTTACTATCTCCATAGCGCAGATCATCCAGGATTAGTTTTCCAATCTCACATTCCTCTTCCTTACTGGGGTGATTGTATACTCACTGTAGTTCATCTTATCAATCGTCTTCCTGTTCCAATTCTTGATGATAAGAGTCCTTTTGAGTTTCTCACAAAGAAACAACCGGATTATAGTCAATTAAAAACTTTTGGTTGCCTTTGTTATGTTTCCACCTCTCCCAAGAACATACATAAATTTGATCCTAGAGCTAAAGCTTGTGTTTTCCTTGGATATCCCTCTGGATATAAAAGATACAAGCTTCTTGATCTTGAGAGCAATACCATATCAATCTCGAGACATGTTGTCTTCCACGAAGAGCTCTTTCCTTTTGTCAAATCAGATCTTTCACCAGTTAACATTGACTTTTTTCCTGATCTGATTCAAAACTCTCATGTGTCATCTGATATATCCGGCGAAGATAATTCTTTACCTTCTCCTTCTGTAGAGGTTCAGCCTTCTAGTAACCCTACTATTGGTGTTTCTGAGCCTTCTGCTCAAACATCCCACAGGAGAACAAAAACACCCGCTTATCTTCAGGATTAATACTGTCATTCAGTAGGGTCCTCAACCATACACGAAATCTCCCAGTATCTCTCTTATGGTAAAATTTCTACTCTTTACTACTCTTTTTTAGTTTCCATTGATAAAGAACTCGAACCCAAAACCTATACTGAGGCAAAGAAACACAAGGTTTGGTGTGGGGCTATGGGGACTGAAATTGATGCTTTGGAAGTGACAGGTACTTGGGAGATCTGTTCTCTGCCTCCGAATAAGACTCCTATTGGATGCAAATGGATATTTAAAATCAAGTTAATGCTGATGGCAGTGTTGAAAGGTATAAAGTAAGGTTAGTTGCTAAGGGTTATATCCAAGAGGAAGGTGTTGATTTTCATGAAACCTTCTCACCTGTTGCTAAACTTACATCTGTCAAGCTTCTTCTTGCTATCTCAGCTATTCATGGTTTCTCTTTAACCCAAATTGATATATCCAATGCTTTTCTGAATGGTGATCTTGATGAAGAAATTTACATGAAGTTACCTCCTGGATATGCGGCTAGCAAGGGGGACTCCTTACCTCCTAATGCTGTTTGCAAATTGAAGAGATCTTTGTATGGTCTCAAGCAGGCTTCAAGACAGTGGTTCCTTAAATTCTCCACTACTCTCTTGTCTTTGGGGTTTACTACATCTTATTGTGTCCATACATGTTTCTTTAGAATCACATGAACTATCTTCATGTGTGTACTGGTGTATATGGATGATATTCTTATCGCCAGTAACAATGATGCAGAGGTGGACATTCTATAACAGCAACTACAATCTTATTTCAAGCTTCGTGATTTGGGCCTTGAAATATTTTTTGGGTCTTGAGATAACAAGATCTGCTTCTAGAATCACCGTTTTTCAGTGCAAGTATGCCTTGGATCTGTTGGATGATACTAGCATGCTCGGCTGTAAACCATCATCTATTCCTCTTGATCCAGATGCTAAATTTTCAAAGGACACAGGGGGTGAATTTGTTGATGCTAAAGCTTATCGTTGGCTCATTGGCCGTCTGATGTATCTACAGATAACAAGAACGGACCTAACCTTTGTTGTGAACAAGCTAAGTCAATATTCATAGGCTCCACGTAAGGCACATTTGCAGGCTCTACACACTATTCTGGCATATATCAAAGGCACAATGGGACAAGGCCTGTTTTACTCATCTACTTCTGAATTGCAACTCATTGGTTATGCTGATGCTGACTATGGAAACTGTTTAGATTCCCGAAGATCCACTAATGGCTACTGTTTTTTCTTAGGCTCCTCTCTTATCTCTTGGAAGTCTAAGAAACAACAGGTCGTTGCAAAGTCATCTGATGTGGCTTACTTTTTTCCTTAAGGAGTTTCGCGTTCATATGGTAAAACCTACTTTCTTTTATTGAAGCAGCTATTCATATTGCTCGTAACCCAGTCTTTCATGAGCGAACAAAACACATAGAGAAATACTGCCACATCGTTAGAGAACGGTTACTTGCATGATGGTTTCAGTTAATTCATGTTTGTTCTGAGGAACAACTTGCAGATCCATTCACAAAGGGTCTTCATCCTGCTCCTTTCCGCTATTTGACGGGCAAGATGGGTCTGATAAATATCTTCGTCCCATCTTGAGGGGGACTATTGTGATGTCTCTAAGACTAATGTTTCGGTATAGTATAAACCGATTTAATTGATTTTGTTCTTGTTTAAGAGTTTTGGTTTACTTAAGTCAGAAACTGTATACAGTAAAACCTCTATAAATTAATACTCTATAAATTAATAATCACTATAAATTAATAAATTTTGCTGGTCCCAAGTCGGGCCAGTGTAAAAATTAACAATATTCGATAAGATAATAAGATAATAATTTTTTTGAAATCTCAATGTAAAATATGGTCCCAATAATATCATAAATTAATAATCATGTAAATTTATATATATATATATATATATACTGATATAATAGTGTATGTTTCTCCTAAAACTCATTTCTATAGAACATTTGTAATGTTGTATTTTCAAACTATAATGATATCTCTAAAATATTTTATAACATGTCATACAAATAATTAAATTTTAAAGTTTTAATTTTTAGATATGCATCATTTACAATTTGATAATTAGACAGATTATTAAAATATGAGAATTAATATTATTATTATTCATAAATTTGAATTTATGTATGTCATGTGTATAAGTCAATTTGTTTATAGTATTTGTAATTTATTGTCAATAATGCTTTATAAATATTACAAGTTCAATTCCTAAACCATAAAATTTATAACATCCGAAAGTTTAATCTTATTTTGCTATAATTGTTCCAATTCATAATTTAAAAAAAAACAATTAAAAATATATCTATAAATTAATAATTATTAATTTACAGTGTAAATTAATAGTTATTAATTTATAGATAAATTAATATCACTATAAATTAATAAAATGTCTTGGTCCCAACATTATTAATTTATAGAGGTTTTACTGTATATACTTCTTTTGTACATTCTTATTAGATCAGTGAGAATAAGATTGATAAAGGTCATCAAGTAAAAGCTTCTGATAGTACTCAGCCTGTTTCTTACGTTTTTGTCTATTAGCTTAACTAGTTTCTCCTCCGGCGAGACTAGCCAAATAACCTGTACTATTAATTGGGGAATAGTACACTTAAGAATTTATAAAAAAAAAACTATATCATATATCCATGTTGTCAAACAGACCAATTGCCTCCATAATTAAAATTTTTAAAAAAAAATCTTATCCCATATATTTAGTATTTTCTAAAACAACTAAAATAAAATAGTAAAGATGATATTTCACATAAATTAAATATATTAACAAACTTATATTGATTTTTTCCTAAATTCTATATATCGTTTACTATAAAAATAATCGTAGTTAATATATTTCCATAAAGTTTTATAATAACTATTTATAAAAGGGTTTTTTCCTTATTTTTAATTAACTAATTCCAATTATAATTGTTTAAAATAAAATTAGATGGTATAAAACGTATTATAATTAATTATTATAGGAGCATATTCCAATACAAAAATCAATATTTAACTTAACTAATGAATTTTCCATAACTATACATACATCAATAGTATGAATATCCAAAACTATTTGAAACTACAATTATGCCCATTAAATTGAGAGTTTGTGAAGATTTTTTTTAAATTCAAAAGATATTCTTCTTTTTTATCAAACCTAAAACAGCAGCGGACTAACATCTTCATAAATAATTATTGAGGAAAGAAACGAAAATTCACATTGCCTCTAATAAACTCATCTTCCAACAAAAAGAAAAAGAGTAGAAATAAATGGACTCTGCGATTACTAAAGCCTTTCGAACGACGCTGCATATTCAACCGAAATCTACAATACATGTGAAAACGAAGGCGATGAAGATTGCCCGGTTGATCAGATTTGCCAATATATGAGCGTGAGAGGTAAATAACATTCTAATTTTCTCAATGGCTTAATAAGAGTCATCTATGATTATGAATACTAATTTGTGAAAATTGATGCAGATATCTAAAACATTTTGCACTGCCTTCAACTGTTCTCAAGTCATTATTAACCATCAATTTCAAAGGTTTGAGGAATTAAAAACTGTGTAAGCATTTTAAAGAATAAAAGAAGATTTTACCAAAAAGAAAGATTTTTTTTTTCTCTTTTTTTTTTGAACAAAGACCAAAAAGAAAGAATAAACAAAGTTTTTTTTTGGCAGAAACTATAAACTATACGTGTGGTATTACTATGCTTCTAACTGATTTATTTTCTTAAGTTGTATTGTCTCAAAGCCATGTTGATAACTAGGTCTGCATCACTACTCCTAGATCGTTAATTTACTGAGCTATGTCCAAGTATACAAAATCTTCTTCTTAGTTTTAGTGTCGTGTTTCTTCTAATTAAGTGAGAAATAATCAGATAAATCTAACCTTTTTAATTACAGATGCAAGACCTATAACGATAATGTTGAGCCAGCACTTAAGCAAGAGGTTTACCTTGGAATGAATTTTCTCTAATAATGTTTAATATTACTATCTTACCATCTGCATAATAATGTTTTGACTTAAAGGGCTTATTATGGTATATATTTGACTTAAAGGGCTTATTATGGTATATAATAATTTATTACCTTTTTAATTAATGTAACAGGTTGACCAAATCACTTTGTTGATAATTTACTTTCAAGTGATAATTTACTATATATATCTCATAAAAGTTCTCAAATAAGCAGAAAACGAAATCCTTATATTTAAAACTTATAAAGATGGTTGTGTATACTATCAAAAACAACTTTTTGGCGGTTTCTTCAGTAATCCTTTTTTTTCTTGTTGCCTCATCAAATGGAAGATTCGATATAAAAATTTCAGAAAGTGAGATCAACACCATCTGCTCACAAGGAGCGAATCCTTCATTCTGCTTTCAATTCTTTAAGTCAACTCCTGAAACTAAAACAATGAATCTTTCGGGTGTCGCGGAGTTTTTGATCAAGTATGCATCACGAAATGCAATAGACCTGAGCAACCAATTCAAATCACTGGTAAAGAGCACGGTTGATCCTCGTTCCAAGAGTATTTATGCTGAATGTTCACAACTTTATGAAATTGCAGTTAGCAACTTTGATGATGCCCTGAAAGATTTGGCAGCAAAAGACAATTTGAGCGTTAACGTTGGGGTCACGGCTGCGATGACAGATGGAGGCACGTGTAGAGACGATTTGGTTAGTGTTAGACCTAGTCCAAAACTATTGAAGAAAATTTCTGATATTGAAAATCTGTCGGCCATCGTTTTGGTAATTTCTAAAATATTACCTAACAACTAAAAATATATGTATAAGTCAATATCATATAATCGATTGAATAAAAAGTATGATTTTTTTTTTAATTCTTTTCATAACTATATTATATGGGAATTTTTGGCAAAATTATATTTTCATTTTTTTGAGAAAAAATATAATTTTATTTTTAAAAATCCGAAATTTATTTATTGTTCTATCTGCTTGTAGAACCTTTGCATACTCAGTACTCTGCTAAATAACCCATCACCATCTATTTGATTGATTCTAGACTAACTAGGTTTTACCCCGTGGTACACCACAGGTCTATTATTTTGTTGATATGATACTATAATGATTTAGAGGTGCTTGTAGTTGATGGTGAATTGAATCTATATATATATTGTTAACGGTTGTAGGTAGAGTTTTGTATTCGCAAGTTGAGAATGTACATTTTACAATTTGTTAGCTATGATTTAGGAATAAATGATATGGCATATTCTTATTATGATTCTAAATTGATATTATTGGATTAATAGTGTACATTTAAAACTATAAGATATAACCAAATATGTAATTGTTTATTAAACACAAAATTAGATATTTCTTAAGATGTATTCATTTTGAATTAGTTGTTGTATTATAGGGATATGATTAAGAGGGTGTGATTACATAATTTGGGTTATAATTTGTTTTTGTCAAACTCCGCCCTAAAAACTCGGCCATTAGATATTTTCTAAGATACAATAAACATTAACTGGCATTAATTGGATGTAAATAAGTACACTATAGATTAAAAATCGGCCCAAAATATTCGGCAATCTTAAGGAGGATCCGAATAATTGAATCGGTTATAATTTTAGTTAAAAACCAGACCCGAAGTTGGCAAAAAGTGATGACACCCTATCGTACTCCAAAAATGTATTCCAAGCTCTATATGTGGATATACTTGTTTGGTTACAAATATCCTAGGACAATTTTTAATATATATCCGTTTATAAAAATTCAAATAACATCATATGCGGAAAAAACTAAAATTTTATTAACTTTCTGCATTAAATAGTAATTAAAAGAATTAAATATAAGATTAAACAAAAATGAATGGGGAATTATGTTTTTATCTAACATATTGACTTAAATTAGATAGATAGATTTTAGGAAATTAATATTATCAAATAAGGAAATGATTGTGTTTTGTTGTAAGGATTTTAGAAAATTTAGTTGAAAATTGCTTAGATACAAATATAACAGAGGATGACACGAAAATGTACTAAAAAATGTTAAGATACCGTAAATAGTAATTCGACTATGTGATTGATCTAACTCGCACGACGGACAAGTTAGGGTTCTTGAGTGTGGCAAAAGTTTTTCCCTATCCTCAAGAGGGAAATCTTTCTTTTATCCTCTCCGTATTAAATCTCCTCGATCTGACATTATCCTTTTGAAAAAATTCTTTGGTTTAAGTCGGCTTTATCTCGACGAGTGCTGAGCTAATGGGCTTACCTAAGAAATTGGATTCTTTATTGGACCTCATCGGTAAAGCTGAAACAATTTTCGTTTCGTTTGAATCGGGTTAACCAAATAGAGCTATATTTTGGCTTAAGATGAAGAAAGCTTGAGCCACAAGCTAAATTAATCCAACCGAGTTATAGACTAAAAAAGAAAAACTTTAAGAGTTATCTAAACATATATATTTTTCTATTTAGATTACAGGTTTTTTCAAGTGTTTTTCTGTATAAGGAAATGTAAAGGTGTTGTATAACTTATGAAGTTTTAGAGAGAGCGAGAGAGATTTAATTTTAGGAAAATTGGAAATAAAGGATCACTGAAAATTGTCCATCTACACCCTTTTTTTTTTAAATGGTCATTTTTACCTAAAATACCCATAGAATTTGAAAAACTCAAATTTAACAAGTTTTAAAATGTGAAATATAGGAAAATGAGTACATATACAATAATAGAGGTAATATTATTTTTTACAAAAATATATCTCTATATATATATATATAAGTTATTTTTTTATGGATAAAATTTGATATAAAAAGTTTAGAAAACGTTTTTTGATGTTCCGAAAATTTAAGATGATGTGTTCTAACATTTTGTACATGTTATACTAAATTCAGGAATAGTTTCTGTTCTAAATAGTTTAGGGGCCCGAAATTCTGAATTCAGAATTTGTATTCTACGGTTTACTCTATGTTCTAAACTTTTTAGTATAATCTTTCTACGGTTTACTCTATGCTCGAAAATCGTTAAAATATGTGTTATGCTTTTTACTCTATCTCTGAGAAAATTAGTTGACATCTACTACCAAAAAGTAGATTGTATACTCTGAAACTTTTAGTGATTGCTAAATATAGAAAGTGAATATTTAGAATAGGAAACTCAATATTTATCTAATAATTAGGTAAGATCGCAATTATTTGTTAAGATTGTGTTCTACGAAATTTAGAAATTGTTGTCTTAACGATTTTAGAAAAGTTTAAAACAACCCTAATCGTTTAGTGCACTAGCTTATGATGTGTAAAACCATTTTCTCCCATTACTTTTAACCATTTTCGAGCCATGGCAATGCACATCTATAAAAAGAGTGGTGTGTGGAGATTGTTTGACAATCATAAGTGGAGATTTATTATTGATGAAGAAAATCGTGGAAGATTACTAACTTTGGAATCAAATACAACACATGAAAAATTGAAGAATATGGTTTCAGAAGCCTATGGAATATAGCCTAGTATGGTAGATATGGAGCTAAGTTTTTTACCCACAGATCTCACTGCTGATTGTCCTCCTGTCGTTATGATGAATAATAGTCAGGTCACAAATTTTCTTTCATACTATAAAAAGAAGAAAACAATAAATTTGTGTGTGGCATTCAAAGGTGGTGTTGAGGATGTTTGGAGCAAATTCAAACTGGATTTGAATAAATAAGCAGGGGTTTCAAGTGATGAAGATGACGATGGTACATCGAATGAAAACCTAGCTTTATTTGTGGGTACTGATGATGCCAAACGGAATGATGTTTTAGGGCAAAAAACAACCAAGGAGAACGCCGGTTATGGTGTTGGAACGTCGTTCAAAGGTGTGAGCGTAAGGAAGGGTCAATATTTCAAAAGCAAAGAAGTGTTACAAGCAACAATGGAATTGTATGCGATGAGGTACAACTGTGACTACAGGGTTACAAAATCTGATATAAAATTCTGGTGTATACGCTGCATAGAAGATATTTGCAAATGGAGTCTTCGTGCTGAGTGTTTAAATGGATCTACGTATTTCAAGATCAACAAGTTTGTGGGTCTCCATACTTGTGCTCCATCAAAGAAGAAGAAATTTTGTAGGACACCATCAGCTAAAACAATTGGGCATCTCATTAAGCAGAATTATGAGGGTGTATTCGAAGGGCCTAAACCGAATGATATCATTAATATTATTCGTACAGAGTATGGTTGTGATTTTACTACCAGGCATGGGAGTCTCGTGAGTATGCAGTGAATGAAGTTAGAGGAATTCCTGAGAAGAGTTATGGTAAAATACCAAAGTACTTGTACATGATACAAGAAGCGAATCCGGGTACGTTTACAAATTATGAAGTTGATTGCAACAGTAGATTCAAATATCTATTTATTTCTTTTGGTCAGTCAATAAGAGGATTTTACAAGGGAATGAGGAAAGTTATTGTGGTTGATGGAACATTTCTGAAGAACAAATACAAAGGAGTTCTGCTAGTTGCTACAGTTGTAGATGGTAACTCTAATTTGTATCCAATAGCATTTGGAATTGCTGATTCTGAGAATGATTCTTCACGGGAGTGGTTTTTTGAGCAACTTAAGGTTGTTATTGGAGATGATAAAGATTTATCCTTCATATCAGATAGGCATGTGTCAATTAGCAAATCACTTGAAAAAATCTATCCATTGTCTAGTCATGGTATTTGCATCCACCACTTGATTGGTAATGTAATTACATATCACAAGGGAAGGGGTGTGGCTGATTTGGTTTCAAGAGCATCTAAAGATAATAGAGTTGCTGAGTTTGAAAAATATTTTGGAGAAATTTGCAACATCAGTCCTGCGATTGGAGAGTACCTAGCAGATGCTCAGGTTAAAAAATGGGCTTGATGCCACTTCCCTGGATACAAATATGACTTGAACACAAACAATGCTGTAGAATCGATCAATTCAGCTTTGAGATCACCTAGAGAGTATCCAGTAATCCCTTTGTTAGACAGCATCAGAGAGATGTTAACACGGTGGTTTTTTGAGCGAAGAGAATTAAGTGCCAAGCAGAAAGATCCTTTAACTGTAAAGGTGGAGAAAAAGATTTCAAGAAGAATTGTGAAAGGTAAATACTTTAAAAGTTATCCAATTGGAAGAAACATAATACAGATTAAAGCGAATTGGGTAGACTTTGTGGTTGACTTGGAGAGAAGGACATGTTCATGTGGAAAGTTTCAAATGGGCAAACTCCCTTGCAGACACGCCATCAAAGGAGCTTTTGATATAGGCAATGATCTATATTCATATGCTGATGATATGTATAGCACTACCAGTTGGAGAGAGTATTATAAGGAGACTGTTAATCCAATAGGTATTCCAGAGAACAAATAGGGCGTCTCTGACCACGTTGAGGCTGCAAAATTTATACCACCTGAAACAAGAAGACACCCTGGTAGACGAAGAAAACGAAGACATGAAACGGTTGAAGACAAGATAAGAGCGTCTCAACAATCACAATCGTCAAAGAGACACAAGTGTAGCCGTTGTGGTAAAGAAGAACACAACCGATCAACATGTGATGTCCCAAAATAGGTGACGTTATGCCTTTGTTAGGATTTTAAACCATTCCCAGTTTATGGTTAAATTATTGATTTCTAGTTTTTGTTTAAACTTTACTCTTGAGTTGTCAAGTATACTTCAACATTTCATTATTTCACTTTTTCTGGTTTCTTCCTTAAGAACATAAAAGCAAGTTAACAACATGATCATTCTCAAATGCTAACAAATTCGATAAAAAAAATGATCAATGTGATACCCTCACAAACCAAGGAAAAAAAACAATATGCTCAGCCTAGTAATTTGCTGCATCCAATCATGATCATGCACAATATCGCTAAGATCACCATCATCTTCCTATTGCTGGTTTTTGCTTTAGACAAAGCATCCTCTATCGTCTCAAATATCTCATTTTCCATCTTCTCGTAAACTATTTTCTCAAACTCCAATCTCTCTTTTCTGAAATATTTCAAATGCTTCTCAAATTCAACATTCTTTGTAGTAAGTGTATCTATCTCGTTGACCGAAGCCTCATCATCCCATTTGAAGGTGTGATCATCGTTCCTAAGCTACACGAAGCCCAACTGTTATAATCAAAATTAAAAACAAAACTAAACGTGTAACAATGCCAATTTACCCTGTTTGATACAGCAAAGCCACAATGATAATATCTCCGGTAAGGATTGGGATCAGACTTCGATATAAGTGCTACAATTCTTTCCCCGCACCAACATCTCCTTGGGACACCAACCACTCTTCCTCTTGTACGGGAACTAGTTGATCCAGTCGAGTTTGTCGATACATTGCTCATCTTCTTCTCACAATCGAACGAGAACTAGGTCAACTTTAGGTTTCTTAAATTTGGGGATTTATGTGTGTCACCGTAAAGGATCGAGTTTGGTGCAAGATACAGAATCGGTTAAGTTATTAATTTGGTATAGCTCTTAAACCAAATTAAAAAGTCGGTTTCTTGGTTTGATAGACTTGGTGAACAAAGTCATCGAAGACAAAGCCAAAAGTCATACCATATATTAAGTTAAAAATGAAACCAAAGTCACACCATATATTAAGTTAAAAATGAAACCAAAGTCATACCATATATTAAGTTAAAAATGAAACCAATTCATACCATATATTAAGTTAAAAATGAAACCAAAGTCATACCAAATATTAAGTTAAAAATGAAGACATACTAAAAAGATGAAAAATCAGTCAATTTCGACTCTACGAGTCTAACTTTGGAGGGACATAGTTCTTCATACGCTCAAATAATAGTGGATCATTTGCAGCTTCCCACAGATCGACATCAATCTTCAAACGCGCTTGTTAGATGTTCTCATCGGTCATCAAATCCAAACTTAAAGATTTCATATGACACTCGATGTATTTCAATGCATGGACCCCGTAATCGCTCTTTGACCTATTCAACTCGGACAACACCTTCATTTCTATGATTTCATATTGTGTTACTAGAGATGGTTTTCTATTCACCTTTGCATTAATTACTTTCAAAATCCTTGGGATGCAGTTTGCGAAACACTCGACATACCTTCTATTCTTGTGTCCAACACAGTCGAAGACTTCAACAGTTCTTAAGACGAAGTTAACGCAAACAGAAATCCAGTGGTTGCCGTTGACGAAAATTGGAGCGTATATCCTGTCAAGATCTGTACCCCATTGTTTACCTGTCTTTCCGAGGAAACTCACCATTGGCATAATCGAGAAGTCTACTATCCCATTTGTGTTGACTCTTTGTTTTCAAGTACTTGGTGTATTCCACTTTGATTGTCTCACTGAACATGCAATTCATGAAACCCACACGGTCTGACTTCATTCGCCCTAAAGATGTTTTCTCCCGGAATAAATACATCATCGCATCAATTTCCTTAAAACAAAATAAAAGTTAAATTTAAATTTGACCATGGTAAAATAATGAACAATTTAAGCATTGAGAAAAATCAAGTTTATACCTACTTGATTGTGCAACCACTTGTTGTGAGAAATGACACGATCAAGTAATTCTAAATTAATTACCGATGGACCCAACTTAAGTTGCTCGTGCCTGTGAAACAAATAGTAATTTGTAAGGTAAAAATTTTAAAATATGGATAATTGTAAATATATGTTACAAAATATATGTCTAATCTAGAATAAAAATTAGAAGACGTACCCAAGATTCCTTTGCCATGCTTCCAAAACATTCCATCTAACCTCGGATACGAAAACCAAATCAGCATCGTCGTCATACTTTCCCGCATCTATTGTAGGATCAACTTCGGGTACACATGGTTTTTGCGAAAGATGTCCTACACTTTTCTCTAAGAAATCTTGAGTGCTCAATAAATCTTGACTGTCAATATTAAGGTCTATGGCACCCGATTTGGTGAACAAATCATCGAAAACAAATTGTTTTCCTGTCAATGGAAATATCAAACAAAGTTTAATGTTTACAAACAAAGACATCCAAACAAAGTTTAATGTTTACAATACAATACATAAGTTCACCAAGACAATTACAATACATAAGTTTACAGTTAGCCGAATATTTAGAATAAAAATTACATAGCCGAATGTTTTCAAAAAAAAAAAATACATAGCCGATTTCCAAAATTTTTTTTACCAAGTTACTTTTTACTTACCAAACTCTTTCGTTGAACGGATGGTGATTTCCCCTATGTCAAAAATAAGAATCAATAAGTTGGTAAGGCACCATTACATATACAACACCAAACATTATATATATTTTTTTGACTTACCACATCTTTTGGTTTAAATGATGGTGGTGTGGCTTGTGTCGAAGTTGATGCTAGAGTGGATAGTATCTCCTTCACTTATGATACATCCTCCTTCATCTTCTTCAATCGCTGGCCTATTTCTTCCTTAAAAGGTTTGAAAGAAGCTTCAAACATACCTTTAATGAATGACTTCATTTCTTCATCAAAACCATGAGTGGTTGCGGCTCGCTGACATAGGAGTTGCATTTTTCGAGTCTCTGCACCATGGTCAATGTGCTTCGTCTTTCTCTTCTTTGTGCTTGATGCTCCCACATTTACATATTGCTTCTTCTCGTTACTCTCCAACCCAGAAAATTGATTATCTCCATCACTAAGCTTAGGGTCTTCTTTCTCATCTCCAGCTACCTCACCTTCCATTTCAACATGATCATCTTCGTTTACAACCTCCTCTATCTTCTCTTCATCAACATCATCAGTCTCAACATGTCCCCACACATGGTCTCTAAAATCAAAACCAGATCAGACCAAAACATTTAAGTTTTTAACAAGCACATCATTGATCTCATCACGCCTATGAAAATCAGCCGACTCGAATATGTCAAAATTTCCTGTGATGGAAATGTATGGATAAATGATATCCTACAAAAAAACACATTTACAAAAATGTTTCTTTAGCCAACTATAAAAAAAACAGAACCAGATTATGACTAAACCAATTAAAGAAGAATAGTGAAAGGAGTAAACTAACCTTTGGTCCAAAGGATTGCTCTATGAAGATAATGTCTTGATAAGAAACTTTTGATGTGCCCTTCTAGTTAGAACATCTAGGACCGTTTTTGAATTCCTTGTTAATCTTTTCTCCCAACAATTCTCCAATCACTAGAATTGCTTCCATAACCCATACTTGAAGTGCAAATGAGAAACCATTAAGGATATAACTGTTGGTCTTCTTCAACTCCTTTCTTGTGTCCATGATCGAGGTCACAAGAAAGTCAAAAGAATGTAAACCCCAAGGATAAGCTCTCAACTTATCAAGATCCATCACCAATTTGATGTATGAGAGAGGGATCTTTTTTCTTCTCATCCTTAGCCATCACCAAACCAGCTATGACACACACATATACAAATCTTAACTTGTCATCAGGTTCCCACTTGTGAATTTCTAGTAGGTGCACATCTATCAGCCTCTTAATGCTAATCTTCGATCTCTCTTCAACAATCTAGCCCAAAAACCTTTATCCTCTTTCCAACTGTCTTCTTTCCAAGTCTCCAAATCAAAGCTGAAATCATCCTCGTATTTGAGTCCAGTGACTGCATAATATTCTTGCATCGAAAATCTCAGTGGCTTCCTTCCAAACACAAACCAGAGTTTATGTTTCTTATATGTGATCAACTGCCTACACATGATGCTGTGTATCAAACGAGCATAGTACCCTAAACTATTTTCGTAGATGGCTAACACATTTGCAAAGATAGGATCACTCTTCACTTTCTCATACTCGGTTGGCAAAGCATACTTAATTCTTGTCAAGATAGACATTTTGCAGCTATTGTTTATCTGTTTCACTTGTGGTTCATCACCATATCTGAAAATGCGTTTAGGATACTCAACGCCTGAACAAAAGATTAACAAAAAAAATCAAACAATGCAATAAGAGTTGTTAGAAATAACAGAAAAAGCTCTCATCATGGAAACAAGCAATATTCAAAATTTATAAAAGTACCTGATATCAGTCCGCTTGATCCAGCTTTGTCGTCCATGTTCAACAAGCTAATATTGCTCATGTACACTTAACATGTGAAACATAAAACATATTACAATCAAATAACTATCAAACCAACAATAAAACCAAGAACAGTTCATAAGGGATCAAACCAACTATAAAATCTAACAAAATTGACAATTTAAAACAAAACTTAGTGATCACCAACTCAAGCTATCGGGATTTCAAAACTCTTGAGACAACCAATGAAACAATGAGATGAAGATGAACTCATAAGTGATTAACAAAAGCTATTAGCAAAATCGATTAACAAAAGCGATTAACAAATACGATTACCAAAAGCGATTAGCAAAAGCAATTAACATCAAGCAATTTAGTAATTTCAATTCAAAGGCGATTAACAAAATCTACATGCAACTTCCAAATCTATACACAATGAGAAATCTAGAGTGATTTACACTGTAATATCAAGCCGAATTTCAGGTGATGTGAAGAGAAGCAAACAACATTGAGCGATGAGAGCAAAAAAAAACATGGGAGCTAATCAAACCATGAATCGCATTAATAAGATGAAACCAAATCAGGAGGGGGACAAATCAAGGACGAAACTTCACCCAGATGAGAAAAGGATGAAAAAATAAACTCACCAATGTCGATTAGTCGGAAGAACAAGCGGCAATAATTCACCGTCCGTCAAGCTGCCGTCGATGTCAATTTTGGAGGTTTACGATTTGGTAAAAGTGAAAAATAAGTGTAAGGGTTTTCAGGTTTTCATTCTTTGGGTTGTATAAACCTCTAAATCGATTAGAGGTTTCAATCATTTTGATTTTTCTTTTCAAATTTTGTTAATTATTATTTATTGTATTTTTGTTTTTTATTTTGGTTTTAAAAAGTAGGGATAAAACTGAGTTTTTATTATTATAAAACCTATTTCACCAAACCTAAAAAATTAAAGTATATATGGACATTTTTTGAAAAAAACATCCTTTTTTCCAATTCTTCCTTTAATTTTTGAGTGATTTTCCTAAAGTTTAATAAAAAAGATTAATTCTTTTAATCTTAGTGTTTTTAAATCTTGGAAAAGTTCTTATAGGTTCTAGTTCTATATTTAGTATCAGAGACAAAACAAACATAAGTTTCTTATGTTTGAAGGTCATAACATGGGTGATATATCGTTGTGGCTAAACCTAAGAAAAAAATCTTCGTTTATACAATGTCCTATGCTTACCGTCATGAATTATAATGTGTGGTCCATGCGTACGAGGATCAAGCTCATAGTGCATAAGGTTTGGGACGCTATCGACCCCGGAACGACCCGATGATGAGAAGGATGACATGGCGAGAGCTCATCTCTTCCAATCCATACTGAAGGCACTGATTATACAGGTTGGAGACCTTGATACCTCTAAAGCCGTTTGGGATGGGATAGATTCAAAGAAACACACTTACAAACTCTAATGGCCGAGTTTGACCGACACAAGATGAAAGAGACCGACACCATCGATGCTTTCGTAGGTAAACTCTCTGAATTGTCAACAAAATCTGCTGCCTTAGGGGACAATATTGAAGAACCAAAACTTGTCAAAAAATTTCTTATGAGCCTACCATGGAAGCAATACATACATATCATTGCTTTACCTGAACAAGTTCTTGATCTTAATACCACTAGCTTTGAAGACATAGTAGGAAGGTTGAAAGCTTATGAAGAGTGGATTTCTGCTGAACAAGAAGACGAACAATCAAGCGACCAAGGAAAGCTTATGTATGCTAATATGGACATAAAATCTTACCAAGGGAACTACGGCTCAGGCGGAAGAGGTAGAGATCAAGGTGGACATTTTTTTTCAGATGAGGGAGAGGACGAGGAAGTTATTGGAATCAATCGAATGGCAGATATAGGTAAGAGCAAGACAAGTCTAGGGTAATTTGTTTTCAGTGTGATAAACTAGGACATTATGCATCAGAATGTCTAGATCGATTGCTTAAACTCCAAGAAACATGAGAGAATGAAGGTGATGATAGTAAAGAAGTTGAGGAACTCATGATACATGAAGTAGTATACCTTAATGAGAAGAATGTGACGCCAAACAATTTCGAAAAGCATGATATCAATGTCTGGTATCTTGATAATGGAGCAAGCAATCATATGTCCGGAAATCTGACTTACTTCTCCAAACTTGACAAGACGGTCATGGGTAAGGTGCGGTTCGGGGATGATACACCCATTGATATAAAAGGGAAATGTTCAGTTCTCTTTGTCACCAAGAATGGAGACAAGAAAGTTTTGGCGGATTACTATTATATACCAGATTTTAAGAGCAATATCATAAGTCTCGGGCAGGCTACAGAGTCAGGGTGTGACGTAAGAATGAAAGAAAACTATCTCACATTGCATGATCGAAACGGTATCTTGTTGATGAAGGCTAAATGATCCAAAAAATCGTCTCTACAAAGTACTCAGGGAAGGTAGTGAAACTACTAAATGTCTGCAATTGATGGCACAAAGTGATTTCACTAGATGACATGAAAGGTTAGGACACATTGGCATAAAAACCATGAAGAAAATGGTACATAAGGAGCTAGTTATTGGTATACCAAATGAAAGGAAACATGTGTCTCATGTTTCCTCAGAAAGCAAACAAGGCAAGGTTTTCCCTAAGCAACATCTTTCTGTGCATCAAAGATACTTGAACTCAAACATGGAGATCTTTGCAGTCATATTACACCCTCTACGTCTGCTCAAAACAGAGATATCATTGTCTTAATTGAATATCACTCACGCTATATTTGGTCACTACTCTTGAAAAAGAGCGACACGTTCGGAAAGTTCAAGAAATCCAAGGTAACGGTAGAACAAGAAACATGAGATTTTATTAAAACGTTTCGAACAGATAGGGGAGGAGAGTTTATGTCTCACAAATTTCAAGCTTTTTGTGATGATTCTGATATTACAAGACACTTAACTACGCATACACACCTCAACAAAACATATTGATTTGCCGTAATAGAACACTCTTAAAGATGACTGGAAGTATACTGAAACATATGGGTATGCCAAATTATCTTTGGGGAGAAGCGGTGAGACATGCTACGTATCTAATTAATAGTGTTGCAACCAGAGATTTGGACACAAAGATTCCATACAAATTTTTTAAAGGAAGAAAGCCTAGTGTTGATCATTTACTTGTCTTTCACAACAAGAAAACATGGAATTGCCGACTACAAAAACAGTCACTATACAGTCGAAAACTACTTATTAATGACTGATTGGCGACTGACATACGTAGTCACTAAACAGTGCATCACAAAAATAATCAGTCGCTAAACAGTCGACACGGAGCTACTAGTTGGTGACTGATAATTGTGGTCGTTCTTCCCTCGCCAAACAGTCGCTAATGTTGCGACTGAATTGCAACGCTTTAGCGACTGATCAGGTTACTCATTTGCGACTATTTTGGTTACTGATTTGTGTACGTTTCGGTGATTGTTTTACAACTGTTTAATTATCATGTTTTTAAAAAATTATGGTAAAAATGAATTATTTGATTTTGTAATACCAAAACTGATTATGAAAACTATAACTAAACATAAAAAACATGAAATTAAACAAAGACATAAGTTTCAACATACATCCAACATAAGTTCCAGAAAACATCCAAACATCCAAGAGTACAAGTCGCAAATATTACAAAAGTTTTCATAATCATGAGGGAAGGAGGGATAGAGAAGGAACCTAACTTTGAACATCAGAAGGGTTTGGTTCATTGGTTTGAGACTCGAGGAAGGCGACATAGTTTGGGTTAGTCTTGAGGAAGCTCACCAAGAGTGAGATCTCTGCTTGTTGCTCAGATGCAACCCGTAAAGCCTCAGCTGCAATCCGTGAAGCCTCTGCGTCACGCTCTGCGTGTAGAGCTGCTTGTTGCTCTATTTTGCGGTTAGCTTCTTCAAGCTGTTGTTGTAGGCTTGTGAAAGTAGAAGAGCTTCCACGGAACTTCCGCTTCCCGTTAATGTAACTCCCTAAGCTTCCACCTCCAAAGTATGTTCCTCTATCACTTATGAAAGTAGACTGCATAAACAAAACAGACAGAAAAGTTAACATAATTACTTAACAATGAAAAACTTAATAGATTATTAGAAAGAAGCAAATTACCTGAAGAAAGAGCTCATCATCCTCCTCGTGAGATAGCTCTGATCGACGTGAAGTACCATCAGAAGACTCATCATTATCCCGAGCAGCCAACTTAGCTTTCCTTTTTTTCTTATATGTCTCATGAACTGCTTGCGCTTTCTTATCCACAAAAGTACCATCTTTTTTGNAGAAGGAACCTAACTTTGAACATCAGAAGGGTTTGGTTCATTGGTTTGAGACTCGAGGAAGGCGACATAGTTTGGGTTAGTCTTGAGGAAGCTCACCAAGAGTGAGATCTCTGCTTGTTGCTCAGATGCAACCCGTAAAGCCTCAGCTGCAATCCGTGAAGCCTCTGCGTCACGCTCTGCGTGTAGAGCTGCTTGTTGCTCTATTTTGCGGTTAGCTTCTTCAAGCTGTTGTTGTAGGCTTGTGAAAGTAGAAGAGCTTCCACGGAACTTCCGCTTCCCGTTAATGTAACTCCCTAAGCTTCCACCTCCAAAGTATGTTCCTCTATCACTTATGAAAGTAGACTGCATAAACAAAACAGACAGAAAAGTTAACATAATTACTTAACAATGAAAAACTTAATAGATTATTAGAAAGAAGCAAATTACCTGAAGAAAGAGCTCATCATCCTCCTCGTGAGATAGCTCTGATCGACGTGAAGTACCATCAGAAGACTCATCATTATCCCGAGCAGCCAACTTAGCTTTCCTTTTTTTCTTATATGTCTCATGAACTGCTTGCGCTTTCTTATCCACAAAAGTACCATCTTTTTTGGTATGAGTCCTGAGAAATACTTCAGGAATAGTTGGCGGTCTTCCTAATTCTACTTCCTGAAATGTTAAACAATTAAAAGGTTAGGAACCATCTGATGTCAAGTAATTAAACAATGAAAAGGTTATGATGTAACTCACCGTCTCTTGTTTGATTTGTAAGTAAGACTTCGGACCTGGTACATGCTTGTGAGGGCCAAGACCATTACGGTCAGACATTCGAGCTGCTAAAGTGGTTGCACTCTTTGCCATGGCTTCTTCTGCGTTCCAATAGTCACACATTTCTTTCCAAATAGATTTCTCAATCCAACTCAGTTTCACTTGATCTCGCTGAGCTACTGCCTTGGAAACCATGTCTTTCATATAGTTTTGATAATTGGTATAGAACTTTTCTTTAACCACACCGGTTAGTGAGGGATCCCAGGTGTGTGTTTTCTACAAAAGAAGACTAGTGTTAGTGATAAAAAAAAACCAAACAAACAAAATACATATACAGAAATCAAATTGAAAGGAGTAGAATTTAAGCGAATTCCAAGAAGTATTTTTCTCTTCTTACATTAGGAACACAACCCCAACTGTAATATGTCCCATCAAACTTGTTTGTAAACACTTTTGTAATCTTTCGGGTAAGTGATGACTTGTCTTTACCAAACCTTCAAACACAAACAAATCAAAAGTAAAATTCTAATCAAACACAAACAAACCTTCAAACATAAACAAATCGAAAGTACCAAATTCTTAAAATTCTAATCAAACACAAACAAACCTTCAAACATAAACAAATCGAAAGTACCAAATTCTTAAAATTCTAATCAAACACAAACAAACCTTCAAACATAAACAAATCGAAAGTACCAAATTCTTAAAATTCTAATCAAACACAAATACAAGTGTTCCAAACACAAACAAACCTAAAAATTCTAATTAATCCAAGAAAAATTCTAATTAATTTAATCAACTAAAAAATCTTATCTTACCAAGTGGTTCCACGCTCTAATGAGGGAGAGAGGTCAGTGGTATACAACTCACGGCCTGTTTGGACAAGCATGTCATGTAAAGAAGCGAGTACATCAGCGGGGAGATTTGATTGCCTTAAATCGTCAACCTCAGAATCAGCTTCTTCTTCCTCATGTGAGTTAGGCGATTGAGAACTGTGATGTGATGCAGAAGCTGGTCGAGGTTCAACAGATTGAGAAGAGGGTAGTCGATGATTTGATATGTGAGGAGACTGTCCAGGTAGAGGAGACTGTCAAGGTAGAGGAGACTGTCGAGGTCGATTCGAGACTTGAGGAGACTGTTGATGATGATTCGTGACTGACGGTTTAGGAGATTCTCAAAGTTGACTCGAGCATTCTGGTGGATTCATCGCGGAGGCGAGAGGTTGAGGAAAAGGACGCCTGATTGGAGCTCCGCTGGAAGGGGTTGCTCCCGGAAATCTCCTCGAGTTCTCGAACAGATTTGTCAAAGGTGGATAGTCTCTGTAAGTAGGTGTAGGTCTCGCTGGAGGCTGGAGGATTGGGACATGAATTCCCATAGAATCAGTGTCTAGGTCTCGCTGGTTCGACGACGTGAAGGCATACTGGCTGGGAAGAGTAGCGGGTCTTCGATTCGCCATTTGTGAGGTTCCAGAGGTTCGATTTGAGAGTTTTCTTCTTCCTCCTCCTCTTTTCTTTACTCCAGCCGTCAAAATCGAGAGATACTAGGACAAGGATGCAGATCTAGGGTTTTCTCAAGGGTTTTCTCGGGGATGAAGAGAAATGAGGGATTAGGGTTTTCTAGGAGATGAAGATGAGATCGATTTGGGTTTTCGCCGTTTTGTTACAGCCCAATTTTGGTTTAAGGTCCAAATAAAATATATCAGTCGCTAACGAGTAGCTGTTTAGTCGCAACTTTTGGCGAATGTCATATTGGTTTCGCAATTAGTCGCAAATTGGCAACTAAACTGCGACATTATGCATCAATCTCGAATTAGCGTCTACTAGGCGACTATTTTACTTTAGTAGCCATTCAGTAGCAAAACAATCGCTATTCAGTCGCTATATTTAGCGACTGTGTTTTAAGTCGCAACTTGCAATCGGAAATTCCATGTTTTCTTGTAGTGTTTAGTTGTGTGTGTTTCGCTAAAACAGAGGCTCATCATATAAAGAAACTTGATGACAGGTCATGAGTCTTGGTACATCTTGGAATTGAACTAGGTTCAAAAGCTTAACGGTTGTTTGATCCAATAAATAAGAAAGTAGTGGTGAGTAGAGACGTAATATTTGATGAAAGTAAGAGATTGACTTGAAGTTATCGAGGAAGGGCGACACGTGAAGATGGTGGGACATTTGGAATAAGTTTCAAGTAATTTGGTAACAATGGATTTTTAGATGTTAATGATGGGGATATGTAGAGATACAAAGAAGAAAGACACGAAGAAGATAACTGACTATGTGGAGGAAGATGACAATGGTACAGTTGAAATAGAAACAGAAACAGAGAGTGTACTAAAACAAGAATAGTCTAAATTGCGAGCTTTATTGCGACCAAAAACAAAAACAAAGTACTGAGGAGACTATGTTTTGTTCGCTGAAGCTGAAAGCGAACATCTCCTAATGGTAATAGATGGGGAACCATGGGATTTTAGTGAGGCAGAAAAATAAGAAGTTTGGAAGGATGCTTGTGACGAAGAGATTGCATCAATAACAGCTTAACAAAACTTGGGATTTGGTTGATCTTCCTATGGTAGCCAAACCAATAGGTTTAAAGTGGGTTTTTAAACTGAAGCGTAATTCTGATGAAAGTATTAACAAACACTAGGCAAGACTCGTAGTAAAAGGTTATATGCAAACACATGGAGTTGATTTTGATGAAGTCTTTGTGCCAGTAGCACTCATTGAAACGGTTTGGTTTATCATTGCACTAGCAGCTTCGAATGACTAGGAAATACATCACTTGGATGTAAAAACTTTGTTTCTTCATGGAGAGCTAAAAGAAACATTGTTTGTTACTCAGCCTGAAGTATATGTAACTAAAGAGTGAGGATAAGGTATAAAAACTAAACAAGGCACTCTATGGGCAAAAGCAAGCACCGAGAGCATAGAACCCCAAGCTAAACTAAGAACTTAAGGATTTTATTTTTTTAAGTACTTCAAGGATCCTTCTCTATATCGAAATCATGAAAAAAGCATCTTCTTCTTGTAGTCGCATATGTGGAGGATCTACTAATGACGAGATCAAGTCTAAGCATTATTCTAGAGTTCAAAAGAGGAATGGCCTCTAAGTTTGAGATGAGTGATCTTTGTAGATTGACTTTTTACATTGGCATTGAAGTACTTCAACACGAAGATGGGATTACTTTTAAACAAGAAAGGTATACGACTTAAATATTACGTGATGTTGGAATTATATACTGATGGATGCTAGGTTAAAATTTTCTAAAGAATAGGAGAAGTGAAGCATCGACAAGACATAATACAAAAGAAACATTGGCTGCCTTCGTCACTTACTTCACACACGACCAGATCACACCCGACCAGACCTTCGTAACATATGAACCTTTTGAAGTCCCGGCCAAATCTTTGATTACTCTTTTTCAAAATCCGCTTCTAAGAGTGTTATTTTATCATTAGAATTCAAGGAGTTCTTTTGCCATCCAATTAAACCTTTTCTATGCAATATCAATCTTGTCGTCACTGAAACACAAGATCCAACTTTATGTTTATTACAAGATCTGAGAACCATCACCTTACCAGCCTCTTTATGCAGATTAGATACTAGAAACTGAATTGCCCTCTATAAGCGTCTTGTGAGGCCACCAACTTTATCAATACTGGTCTGTGATCTGACCCCCTTATATCTAGAAAGGCCTGATTAGATACTAGAAACTGTTTTATAACTCTTGATTCCCAATAAATCTATCCATTCTACATTGAATCCCATGATCTCCTCTCCTTCCAGCCCAAGTAAATCTATTGCTTGTACTTGGTAGTTTAGCCATATCACACACACTTAACGTGTCCGTGAAGGGTTTAAACTCATAATCACATCTTCTTGGCCCACCATTCTTTTCCCCATTATGCAAAAGATCATTTAAATCACCAAACATTAGCCCTGAGACCAAATATCTGGATCCGCCGGATATTCGGATTCGGGTCTGATATTCGCTCCGAAAAACCGAATATCCGATCGAACGGATTTGGAGGCGGATAGCAAAATAGCAAATCCGGATACAGATCCGGATATTAATAAATATTTGGGCCGAATATCCGGATCTGGTCCATATATAGTTTTTTAAGCCTTTGTCCACATAAAAGATCCATATTAGTATCTTTATAAGCCCATAATTTTAAAAGCCCACAAGAAAACTAGGGTTTTCACCAAACTAATGAATCCGCCGGATACGGATCCGGATCCAGATACCTCCAAAAAACCCGGATATTCGGATCGCCTGAGGGTGCACCAATTATCTTTCCTACCTACTCCGATCTTTGATAATATTTCCCATCTGAAGGACCTTTTTTCCTATTTGGATCACCATAAACGCAAGAAACAAAGATATTGAATGCTCCAAACTGTACTTGAGCATCCAATAAATTCTTATCTACAAACAGAACATCCACCTTTACACTACTCTTATAGAAGACCGCCAAACCTTCGCACTTCCCAACCGGTTCTACTGTAAAAACAAGATCATTAACAGACATTGCAAATTCACCAAACCGACTCTTTTATGCATAGTTTCCATCAAGAACAACATCTACGGAAAATGGTTTTTACGTTTCTCCTTGAGACGAGGAATTGCCAAGTCATGAGACCGTCCCAATCCTTCACAATTACAGCTGATTATGCTTATTAAGGGTTAGGCAGTCCCCCCTTTGGGACCACCTCTTGAGGATTAAGCTTTGGCTGTTTCGCAATGCTTGTTCCCTCATCATCTCCTTTTCTTTTAACCATAGATCCTATCTTACTACTCTCTCTAATCTCCATATCCCAACAATCCATAATTGGTTTAGCCATGACCTGCTTTTTGACATTTTTTCATCGGCTTTTTCCTACCCTTCGGCTTTGGTTTAGCTTTGGTAGTAGCAATCTCGGAGGAGTCAGCATTATTGAGAAAGACTCCATAAACCGTTGGATTTTTAGGAAAGGGTGGAGCCAGGGCTACAAATTTTCAGGCACCTCCATAGCATTCCCTGTCTCTTTTTCTATCAACCATTATTTGTCTCTTTTCCCTCTACTGCTGCCAGCATCTGTCAGAAATTATCATCGCTATTTCTCTCATCTCCCTTTCAGCAAGTTCATAGTTGAAAACCCTTTCCTTTATTGACATCTTGATGGAAAAAGGGTAGAGTCTCCAACTTAAGGACTGACTTTTGTGCAAACAGATCCTTTTCCACATCCTTGACTAAAGATTTAAACTTGTCAATCCGAAGAAGTTTTTCTTCTTCTGACGAAACTCTAAGATATTGTCTTATCCCTTCAAAAAATATATTGGTGAAATTTTAGGTCTTCCAAAGGTAGGATCTAATCCAACTTGGTTTTCTTTTAGCACCCCATACAAGGGATCATACATCTTTAACACTGGCTCATTTCCCTGTTTTGTCAAAGGGGTACCTGCTTTCCTAGCATCTTCTTCTCCTTGTTTCTTCATCATCATAATAGGTCACGACTCTCTCTCGTTTGTCATCCTTTGACATTCAAAACATATTTTTGAACTCTTTCATACTCGAAATTCACTGAAGTTGATCCCCCATTTGGTAGGTTGACAATCTTTGATCTTCTTAAAGGCCTCAGGACATCGAATAAACCTTAACCCTAAGAGCATTTTCATCAGTCATTCTGAGGTTGGTGTCAACCTAATAAAAAATAAAAAAAAGTAATAAAAAGGTGATAAAAGAGAGAGACACAAGGTCTGGTCAGAGACTTGCATAGACACTCTCACACCTCCTTTTGGCTAAGTGTCATAACTTGATTGGCTGATTTTTAAAAAACAAACAAAATTTAAACTAAATGATATTATTATATTAAAATATTATTGCAGAATCCATTTTCATAGGATTACGGATGGTTATGCTCTAATAAAATCATGTAGTTGGGATTTCTCAGGATCAAAGGCTACTTCTATGACCTGCCCAAACACCTCTCCCAGGGCCGTGAGAGCTTTTTTTGGTATAGAAGTTTATCGGCAGGTTCCACATCTGGATGACTGGATCCACATGGGCGTCAGTTGAAGATAATTATCTGGAGGGTTCTCTTACCATTGATCCACTACTATCATCCATTCATTGAAGGTATGCACTCCGTTCTCTAGCACCTCTACTAAATCATGTTCAGAAGCGAGAAAGAACTGAAATCTTTCTTTTGATAAGGCCACTCCTCTCGTTCTTCCAACCTTTTGCCACTTTCGAGGCATGTTACAGATAAGCTGATCCATCGGTTGACAAGCGGGATTCTGTGGTCTTCCCACTAAACTCAAAAAAATTTGTTCGCAGAACAAGAATTCTAGTAAGTCAAGCATCTCGAAAAGTACGTCATCCTCCTCCAGGGACATAGCCATCAGAGCTCAATCCATGGCTGACGACATGGCTTTTTCTAACTGATAATTTCCTGATCTGAGATCTAGTGTTCTCCTCTCACCTATCAACTTGTTCTTTTTTTATATCTTGATACTTTACACAGAATAATCAGCGAAAAAAAACCTTTGTACAATCTAGCGATCACTTGAAATCTTGAAATTCAAGAATACTCAAGAAACTCTATTACCTTTTTTGCAAGTTCTTCAGAAAAGATACAAAAAATGTGTATATCGGATGAAAAGGTCTATTGGGAGAGTGTTTTATCCCTGTCAAATCTCGATTCTAACCTTAATGAAAACCACTAGTTTAGAAAAACGGTCTTAAAAGAAAAAAGAAAATTTTTTGTTATCACGCAACAGATTATAACATGATTTTAGTTAATTAATACTGTCAATTACTTTTATAAACTACTTACTAATAAAAGGGGTTATTTCATCAGATTTTTAAAACTCATTTTTAGATTGCCACATGGCAAAGGCAAAAACTCTATTCTAAAAAATCTATAATATCATTATTATCGCCTAAACATGTCTACTCTTCTTCCTCTTATTTTTCTTAATCATCGAACTATAATGATTTATCATTCATCGTCCCTTGAGTTAACAATCCACTTTAAAGAATCACTTAATCTCCCCATCAGTTAATCTAACTCGCTTTTTCAATGCTACCTCTCCAATCCGATTGTCAGCTCCGGCTCATAGCTAGGGCGAGAGGGGCAATTGCCATGGGACAATAATTTTTTATAAAAAAAAAAACATTAAGCAAATAGGGACCAGAAAAAAAGAAAGTAAAAATTTATGTTGAAAATGGTCCTAAAAAATTGTATGCGTAGGGACAAACTTTTTTTTTAGACGGGGCTGCCGACTGTCCATCCGATCAACGGCGGCTAGATTTTGTCTCCACCAAAAACGAACCGTAGCCACGAGAGGCCCATCAATGGTTTTCCAAATTCCATCGCCACCAGAGCCGTCAATGGTTTTCCAATTGTTGTGTAAAAACATAGAGAAACTAATCGAAGAAANGCTTTTTCAATGCTACCTCTCCAATCCGACTGTCAGCTCCGGCTCATAGCTAGGGCGAGAGGGGCAATTGCCATGGGACAATAATTTTTTATAAAAAAAAAAACATTAAGCAAATAGGGACCAGAAAAAAAGAAAGTAAAAATTTATGTTGAAAATGGTCCTAAAAAATTGTATGCGTAGGGACAAACTTTTTTTTTAGACGGGGCTGCCGACTGTCCATCCGATCAACGGCGGCTAGATTTTGTCTCCACCAAAAACGAACCGTAGCCACGAGAGGCCCATCAATGGTTTTCCAAATTCCATCGCCACCAGAGCCGTCAATGGTTTTCCAATTGTTGTGTAAAAACATAGAGAAACTAATCGAAGAAAGGGGCATATTCATGCAAAACTAAAATAATAAATCGATAGGCTAGCTAGCGGAACGAAGAAGGTGAAAGGGATCACCAAATAGATAAGGTAATTATTTAAGAAAAAAACATTTTTTGTGACACTGACACCCATGCATTATAATTGATTAGGTTTGTAATGTTTTTGGCTATTACAGGCGGAAGATGAGTTGCTAGCCAAGCAGGTAAGAGATTTACATCATTAATTCTGAACTCCGTTTGGCTTTTGTTCTTTCTTTCTTTTATGGATTACATCTATATACATTATAAATCTTGACTCTTTCATCTCCTTTTAACTAATTTAAGGAAGCAGACGGAGAAGATACATGGATAGAA
Source organism: Camelina sativa (assembly GCF_000633955.1). Classification (NCBI taxonomy): domain Eukaryota; kingdom Viridiplantae; phylum Streptophyta; class Magnoliopsida; order Brassicales; family Brassicaceae; genus Camelina; species Camelina sativa. The sequence goes on along the minus strand of NC_025687.1, from coordinate 22,195,337 downwards.
TGGACCGAAGATTATTTGAGTGAGAAACTTAACAGTAAAATTGTCTAGAAGAAAAGACTTGAGGAAGCAGGCTAGAGAGCTACGGAGCAGGTACAAACGCTTTTGCATAGAGTCTATATTGTTGGCTAATTCGTTACCAAAGATGAAACATCATATATCATCCAAAGAATCTGGGTTCTGAATCTTCTAAGTTGTCTTCGCACAACTCTAGCTCTGGAGAAAGACAAGATGAGCATGATCCTAAAGGACTGGTTAGTGTATCTATAATTCACTTCCTGCCATGTTCTTTTTGTTGTTTTGTTTTACAGTGCTTCTGTTTTTGCAGCTGCAAATCATTGACCATGTGAAGAGTGAAATTTATAGAGTCTGGTTTTTGAACGAGTAAAGCATGTGACTCATTAACACTTTCCTTTTTTTCTTAATCATTATATATAACATGCATTTTAAAAATAGACCTTAAGAAGGTTTTTGATACAAGAACACTACCTCAAATAGTAGATAGTAATATTGGATCATGAATTCTGAACTTGCAGTGGTAATTTACAGCTTAACTCCCTTCTCTCTTTCGTAGAAACTTTGAATAAATATATTTCAATAACAATTCTTTCTAACAGATGCATTTGCGGTTGATCCACTTTATCATTAGACTTTGTCACACTTTGTGTAGGTGAGTCAAAAAAGTATGGTACTTAAAGTTTGTTCCTTACAAGAATACTATGCATTTTCTTTGAAGAAGAGGAAGTAGGCAAGGGGAGAGCGCCATGAAGACTATGTATAGTATTTTTCTGTTCAGATTTAAGCGCCATGAAAACTAAGTCGGAGATGAAAAGATTGGCATTTGATTTAGAAGAGGATATTTCATTTTGCTACCGATCCATTCAACTCAATCGGGTCAATCTTTCTTAATTCTCCCATCCACATATTATTCTGAATTTTTTCTAGGTAATCTCATATTACGGTGTACAACTTTCCATTTTCTATTATTTGCAGTTGGATTTATACTAACAAAATTGATGTATGCGTGTATACAAACAAGGTCATCAAGTGAAGAAAGAAAGCGCTGCTACCCTCCAAACCTGTGATTCGGAAGAGAATATTCAAAAAGCATGGAAAAGCAAAACATGCATACAACTCCTACTAATTATTGCCTCGAAGGTATATTCAAATCTTCTTTGAATTGGTCAAGTCAAGCAGGGTTTAACCAAGGTGATTAAGATTATAGATTTGACCCTCGCTTTCCTAACACTTCTAATTAACTTCTTTATTTTTTCAGACCATGGTTAATGAAAAGAGAAAAAGTATCCACTCACTCGAATTTCTGGGTACAAGTTTCAAGCTATACTTGATAAACATCGCAAACATGGGCCACATTACAAAGTTTAGAGTGCTAGATGGCTACAGATCAACGTGTTGTACGTAATATTTTCTAAGCGTGTTCTTTAGCTAGAAAATTATGTCCAGCAAATGTGATGTGGTTTTATAAGGGCTATGTGTGTTTAAATAAACTTTTGTTTGTCGTTTCAATGCCATGACTATTTTACCTACTCACTTGAAGTATCTTTCTTGTTGAAATCAAACACAATATATAAGAAAAGTTAACTCATCACATGATTTCAACTTATATTTTTGGTAATACTCTTAAACTTTTTCTTACCATTTGGTGACTTGTGAATCTAAAAACTGAAACTGAAAACGTTTAAGCATACATTGGCCGACCTTAGAGGTCTTTTCTTTTCGTAAGAGCATTAACGTCTGATGACACACAAAACAATTTTTTCAGAAACCCAACAAGAAGGGATGACAACAACAAAGATAACATCACAAATATAGCCATACAAGCGAATAAAATGCTAATTCAAAGGGTGAGGTTGAAGATCGTTCGAGGGGTTGGTACATGAATAATTTCTTGGTGACAAGTTAGTTCGGCTTCGTATATGTTTTCCTCAAAGTACAACAAGGGAATGTAAGAAAGCTCGGGCAGATGACATATATAAGAATCAAAAGCTAATATAGTCATATGTTTTAAACATGTTGTCAAGTTTTTTCCTTTTTTTTATTGGACATATTCAACTAAATCAGAAAATATATAGTGATGGGACTGATGGTTAAGTTACATGTCTCTTTGATGAATTCTGTCTCGATGAGGGCAATGATCAAGTAATAGGAATGCACATCAATTGACTTCTGTAATCAAGGACTAAATTTGGGTAAGAGATATTTTTTTTCATGTCTTTTATGATTGTAGTTTACATGGATGATATACATTTTTCACTTTAACAACTGATTTTTCGTTCCTTCTATAATCTACCTTCGAACCCATCAAATATTTTACAGGCAAAAGAAATTCATTTACAAGTCGGCCATGGTACTGTACCATGAAAAAAATTCTCATAGTTCGCAGAGGTTGCGATAGTTGGGCATATTTTGATGTCCAGGTAGGTGATACTTTGACATATAATTGGGTTGATATATAGTTATATACCCTATCATAATTTTTTTGATATACATATAGAGGGTTGAAGGATGTAGAATATGATTCTGAAAAAAATAAAGTTAGTGAAAAGGGTGCTGGCATGAACAACTTCAAAGTGTCTACTGATATACCTTTAGTTCAGTGTTTGATGATGATGACCAAAAGATCTAGAAAGCATAAGGCATTGCTAATGTTTTTTAATACTTTTATGGCCAAAACTTTCCTTTTTTGTCATGAGCAAAATAAATTATCAGATGCTATAAAATTATAGATTTAATCACTAATGTTTGTAAATTTTATCAAATTAATCACATCATTAAATTGTCTAATAGAAAAAAATTACTGATTCCACAAAGCACTTAAATGACGAGATTTTTTGTTTGAAAACTTTCAATACTATTTTTTTCTTTTCTGATAACAGAGTAATAAGATTGACTCAAACAACCCAATAAGAAAGAACATTGTTTATATAGATAACTAAGTGCGGAATTGTGCGAACACTATCTTCCAATATTATCTTCTCGTAATAATTTATATATTATAATATGCTGATTTCAAATGTTTGCTATTTTTTATAATATATGCAGATAAATAAAGCACAAAAAAACAAAAAAAAAATCTATTAAACCCACCCTATAAACTCGATCACTTTATGCCCCTTCAGAAAACTCTCACCCTCAACAACCATCAAAATATTTATCAGATTATTCTCTCCTCTCAAGTTTCTAAAAATTATCAAAGCATGAATATATGTAGAACAGAATCCTCAAACTGTGAAACCCTAAAGCGGAAAGAAGAAGTGAAAAAATTCAAGAAGAAGATTGAAATAGAAACAAGGAGAGGTCCATGGACTGTGGAAGAAGACATGAAGCTCATCAGTTATATTTCTCTTCATGGTGAAGGAAAATGGAACTTCCTCTCTCATTCGGCTGGTAATTTCTTAAGATTTTGATGTTTATAATATGATACAATTAAGATGTAATTCTTTCTTGGATCCATGTCAATAAAATCATCATAACTAATCGTCATATGTTCATAACAAATTGTCTCAATTGGTTTCTCAAGCGTAGCTTCCCCGATAGATATTATATTGTGTATATAACTAGTTTGAAATGATTAAACTTTGCTATTGAACCACTCTTCATATGCTCTTCAAACAAGTACGTAGAAGTAGTCATTTTTTGTTCTTAAACATTTTCCACTAAATCTATCCTTCTTTTTTTTATCAGAAAGTCATTTCGGATTTTATGAGTACCCAATATCATCTAAAGTGTAATAAAGTTAATAATCTGATAACTAATTGAAATGAAAGGAGTAGATATAAAAAGTATTTTTCGTCTTATCGATGTTTATTCCTAGTTTATATCACATATTATTTACTTAATATATAAATACATAAAAAGTCTATGATTTTTTCGTAACTAGTGATAATACTTTTCTTATGGCTTTGACTTCTCCATGTCGGCAAAATATAATTCCCTCTGTAGAATTGGTAGAGTAACAAAGAACAAGTTGACATCTTCATAGTTCATTATTATCATTAGAAGTGTACTTTCGTATGAAACAGATTGGTCGGTCCAAATTTATTTACTTTTTCCTTTGGAGTTCTTTTCAGTACTAGCCTTTTTGAGTGTGGAACTCAAACACCTTTCACAACCATCCAATACGATAAAGCCTCTCATTTAATTGTTATCTTTATTGAATTGAGAAATTGTAATAGTGACAATATAAAATTGACTAATACAAGCACGTACTATTTCACGTTTTATATATTTATTGGAATTATTTACTATGGAGACAGGACTGAACAGAACAGGAAAGAGTTGCCGACTGCGGTGGCTGAATTATCTCCGTCCTGATATCCGCCGTGGAGACATATCTGTCCAAGAACAATTCATCATACTTGAACTCCATTCTCGTTGGGGAAATCGGTATGAAACCATTATTTATATCGACATAGTTATAGTTAATACATATTTTCTTATTAAAAGAGGAGAGATGAGAAAGCAAATTTAAAACGTCTCTATGAAATACGCAATTTAATATTCAGTTATTAGAGAATTGAAAAAAAATCAAATCAATGCGTCTTTGAAATTTCTTGGTTGAATTCTGATAGTATGCTAAATTTGTATCATATTTGAAATTAAGATAAGAAAAATCAGACTCTTTTTATCAGCAATTATTGTATTCACGAAAAGGATTATATAAAATTAAATGTGTTATATTGAATTGTAATTATTATTTTTAAATAACATTTAATTTAGAGCATGATGAATTATCTTATAACGATGAATTGATTGAGATTTCAGTAATTTGATATTCGTATATATTTCCTTTTTCTTGAAGGTGGTCAAAGATTGCCCAACATCTACCGGGGAGAACTGATAACGAGATAAAGAATTATTGGAGAACACGTGTTCAAAAACATGCAAAACTTCTGAAATGTGATGTGAACAGCAAGCAATTCAAAGACATCATCAAACATTACTGGATGCCTCGTCTCCTCGAGAGGATCGCATCCACTCAAAATGTCGAATCTGTCCCTAACCAATACTCGAGTGCAACCACTGCCGCCACGTCATATACGTCGTCGTCGTCTGAGTCCGTGAGATCGAGTTTCTACGGTGGTGATCAGATGGAATATGGAACGAAGTTAGATTCAAACGGTGGTGATTGGTTCAACGATGGAGATGCGTTAGAGACTTTGTGGAGTTTTGACGAACTCAACAACTGGCTCTTAGAGTAGCATTTCATTTGTTGGATTGATTAAAGTTAATTATAAGACAAATAGTTTTGTTATTCACGCATGCATACACCTACGGTGATTATACGACATAGTTTGGAAAGTTTCGTCGTCTCAAAGAGCATTTAAGCTTCTTCTTTTTATTGCATACACTTCGAATTCTAAGACCGAATATTTAATTTCGTAGCGCAATAACTCTTTTAGAAATTTCAAGTTTTTAGGGCATATATCTTCTTCCTGTTTGGCTAACCAATACGGCCGGCAATAGTATAGTTTATTTCATTAATTAAGCTTCAATATTAACTTAGTTCGTACGTATAATCATTAATGGAATTTGAGCTGGGAACTTCTAATATTTTAAACTAAAAGAAAAGGACGTACGTGAATGATGTCTATATTTCCTAATCATGATTAGAATATTTTAATTGTTATATAGCATAATCCAACTCATGTAACACTTTATCAAGATTATATATATACGTCCAGAAGGGATGAACCCCAATTAAATTAGTCTAGTTGATTTTTTAAAATAAAGTTATTTCTCAGTGTATTTTCCACTACGTCGAGTAAGGAATGTAGGATCACAGATTCACCAGAACCCTAGCTAGTTTTCAAATCAAAATATTATTTGATTCAATTGTTAGAATATAATCATACGGACAAACGCCCTATAGTCGAAACAATACATAATCAAACATACGGTAAAACCTCTATAAATTAATACTCTATAAATTAATAAACACTATAAATTAATAAATTTTGTCAGTCCCAAATCGGGTAAGTAGAAAAAATAACAAAATTCGATTAAATAATAAGATAATAATTTTTCAGAAATCCTCAGGTAAAATATGGTCCTAATAATATCATAAATTAATAATCATGTAAATTTACATATATATAATGTATGTTTTTCCTAAATTTCATATCTAAAAAACAACTGTTATGTTGTATTTTCAAACTATAATGATATAAAATATTTTGTAACATGTCATAATTATAGCTACATTTTTTTAAGTTTTCAATTTTTAGATATCCATCATTTACATTTTGATAGTTTGATTAACTATTAAAATACAACAATCTATATTATTATTCATAAATTTAATTTTATGTATCTTATGTGTATAAGTGAATTTGTCTATTGTATTTGTAATTTATTGTTAATAATGTTTTCTAAATATTACAAATTTAATTCCAATACCATAAAATTTTAAATATCCGAAATTATTGTTAAAATTGTCTTAATTCATAATTTTTAAAAGTTAAACTATTAAAAATATATCTATAAATTAATATCACTATAAATTAATAAAATGTTTTGGTCCCAACATTATTAATTTATAGAGGTTTGACTGTATTGTCTTTTACAAAGTGGGAATAAAATGAATTGGCATTACAATTTTGTAAAACTGGAATACTACTGACCTTTCACACACGAATATATTGCCTTTTTGGGTTATAAAATCATTTGGTTTTGGCTTTGACAAATCATAAGTATATTGTTGGTTGTTTGAGAACAAATGAAAACAGTGATAGATATATTTAGATGAAATAAATTAATAATGATAATTTAGTAGTTGTATGAGAAAATATATGCAAAGACGCGTGTGAACGTTAAACACGAACGAGCTGTTCCATTTGAAGTGGCAATGGCGGCTGTAATGGGAATCCAAAAGAAGGTGGCGCATGACAAGAAGCAAGTCCACAAGTGGTCCCAAATTCGACACATTTGTGCTCCATATGTCACGTGTCCGGTGTCCTTACCAATTTCGAGATTTTTATTTTAGATTGGCTCCCAATCTCATATCTTCGATTATTGGTTCCCTAACATTTATCTAGTTTTTTTTTGGATAAATTGACTGAAGTGAAATTAGATTAGTTTGGTTTATTGTTTTTCCTATATTTTAGACTCAAATTTCGAATGGAGAGAGTGGAAATGATTAAATAATTTAAGTAGAACGATCATGAGTATAATTAAGCTCGGATAATTTAAGTAGAACGGAAATGATAAGATAATTTTGTTTTAAAAAAATATGAAAGATATGAGATATGCAAGCGGTCGTATCTTTTTGTTTTCATTATATTGGAAGACGAAGTGATTAAAATTATTCTTCTCCATAGAGCAGACAAGTGTTATCAACATATATAATGCTTACTCTAACGAGGATTTGTAGCTAATGAAATTAAAGTGCATTATAGAAAAGATTCACCATACATGCTTTATATTTAGAAAAGTGTCCCAATGCCAAATAGATTGACAGAGATGTGTTAGTGAATTATAGATTCACTTTTAAATGATTTAATTACGTAAAAGATTATATTTTGATTTTATTTAAGGGATTTTTACCAAAAGTACCACATTTTTTATAAAAGTTTTGGGAAATACCACATTTGCTTTATTATTCTAAAAATACCACATTTTTACTGTTCACATGTGATTAAAAAACAAAAATATCCTTATATGAAAGAGAGTGATTGTCGTGGACGAGATCTGATGGACAAGTTATTAGAGTAAGTCATAAACTTGTCCACGAAATCATTTTTATAACTTGTCTACGAGAATTATATTAACGAAGTTGTCCACGAGTTCAAATTAGTTATCCATATTATTAAACATAAGTTGTCTATAAAATATAATTAGACAAAAAAGTAAAGTGTCGTGATGCTGGATCAAAAAAAGATGATGGATCAAAAAAAGATATGGATAATGATGAAAAAAGAGGGTGATGGACCAAAAGAAGGTGATGGACCAAAAGAGAATGATGTGGATGAGAGTGGACCAAAAGATGATGTGGATTAGAGTGGGTCATCATCCAAATCTTGACCATCATCCATATCTTGTCCATCATTCGCATCTTGTCAATCATTCGCATCTTGTCCATCATTCACATCTTTTTCATCATTCGCATCTTGTCTATCATCCGCATATTGTCTATCATCTGTATCTTGTTGATCAACGACATCTTGTCCATCATTCACATCTTGTCCATCATCCTTATTTTGTCTATCATCCGCATCTTGTCCATCATCTGCATCTTGTCCATAATCTGTATCTTGTCTATCAGCAGCATAGTATTCATCGAGGAGCATTTATGTCTTTTTATGTAAAGGTTGTGGCATTGTGGAAAAGAAAGGGAAAAAGTGGCAATTTGACTAAATTTTGTTACTCCTCATGGCATTTTTGTTAATTAACTCTTTAATTAAGGGGAATTGGCAACGATAACCAAGAAAAAAAACAAAATTAACCAAGTAACTACTCTAACCATGTATCTATAATATTCTCTGTATAATATATAATATATACTAATTTGCCCCTTCTATACACATTTCTATTACCAGAAACTACATCTATTCTGTTTTCTAACAACCACTCCCTACCACCATCATATCACCTTCGACCACAGTACCACCGCCGGAGTACCACCGCCGACAACCAACTTCGACGAACATCGTCGGCGACCACCTTTGACGACCAATTCCAACGACCACTGCCGGTAACCAACTCCAGCGACCACCGCCGGCGACCAACTCCGGCGATCATCGCCGGCGACAAACTCCGGCGGTCATCGCCGGCGACCAACTCTGGCGACCATCGCCGGTGACACCGCCGGCGACCATCGCCGGCGACCAACTCCGGCGACCATCGCCGGCGACCAACTCCGGCGACCATCGCCGGCGACCAACTCCGGCGACCAACTCCGGCGACCACCGCCGGTGACCAACTCCGGCGACCACCGCCGGCGACCAACTCCGGCAAACAACTCCGGCGACCAACTCCGTCGACCAACTCCGGCGACCACCGCCGGCGACCAACTCCGGCGACCACCATCACACCATCAACCACCACAACCCTCAACACTACAATGGTATTTTCCCTACCCTTAATCCCAATTTTCTAATTTTTTTCAAATAGTTAATTATATACTATATTAGTTTTTTTTATTTTGGTCAGTGAGCAAATTCACCCTTTAATTAATAAAATACTTTTCATTATTCTTTTAATTCAATGTCCTGTTTTAAAAATCTCCGTCTAACACCGATTAT
>NC_025687.1:22125010-22186054 GCF_000633955.1 Camelina sativa | reverse complement strand
TATATAATGTATGTTTTTCCTAAATTTCATATCTAAAAAACAACTGTTATGTTGTATTTTCAAACTATAATGATATAAAATATTTTGTAACATGTCATAATTATAGCTACATTTTTTTAAGTTTTCAATTTTTAGATATCCATCATTTACATTTTGATAGTTTGATTAACTATTAAAATACAACAATCTATATTATTATTCATAAATTTAATTTTATGTATCTTATGTGTATAAGTGAATTTGTCTATTGTATTTGTAATTTATTGTTAATAATGTTTTCTAAATATTACAAATTTAATTCCAATACCATAAAATTTTAAATATCCGAAATTATTGTTAAAATTGTCTTAATTCATAATTTTTAAAAGTTAAACTATTAAAAATATATCTATAAATTAATATCACTATAAATTAATAAAATGTTTTGGTCCCAACATTATTAATTTATAGAGGTTTGACTGTATTGTCTTTTACAAAGTGGGAATAAAATGAATTGGCATTACAATTTTGTAAAACTGGAATACTACTGACCTTTCACACACGAATATATTGCCTTTTTGGGTTATAAAATCATTTGGTTTTGGCTTTGACAAATCATAAGTATATTGTTGGTTGTTTGAGAACAAATGAAAACAGTGATAGATATATTTAGATGAAATAAATTAATAATGATAATTTAGTAGTTGTATGAGAAAATATATGCAAAGACGCGTGTGAACGTTAAACACGAACGAGCTGTTCCATTTGAAGTGGCAATGGCGGCTGTAATGGGAATCCAAAAGAAGGTGGCGCATGACAAGAAGCAAGTCCACAAGTGGTCCCAAATTCGACACATTTGTGCTCCATATGTCACGTGTCCGGTGTCCTTACCAATTTCGAGATTTTTATTTTAGATTGGCTCCCAATCTCATATCTTCGATTATTGGTTCCCTAACATTTATCTAGTTTTTTTTTGGATAAATTGACTGAAGTGAAATTAGATTAGTTTGGTTTATTGTTTTTCCTATATTTTAGACTCAAATTTCGAATGGAGAGAGTGGAAATGATTAAATAATTTAAGTAGAACGATCATGAGTATAATTAAGCTCGGATAATTTAAGTAGAACGGAAATGATAAGATAATTTTGTTTTAAAAAAATATGAAAGATATGAGATATGCAAGCGGTCGTATCTTTTTGTTTTCATTATATTGGAAGACGAAGTGATTAAAATTATTCTTCTCCATAGAGCAGACAAGTGTTATCAACATATATAATGCTTACTCTAACGAGGATTTGTAGCTAATGAAATTAAAGTGCATTATAGAAAAGATTCACCATACATGCTTTATATTTAGAAAAGTGTCCCAATGCCAAATAGATTGACAGAGATGTGTTAGTGAATTATAGATTCACTTTTAAATGATTTAATTACGTAAAAGATTATATTTTGATTTTATTTAAGGGATTTTTACCAAAAGTACCACATTTTTTATAAAAGTTTTGGGAAATACCACATTTGCTTTATTATTCTAAAAATACCACATTTTTACTGTTCACATGTGATTAAAAAACAAAAATATCCTTATATGAAAGAGAGTGATTGTCGTGGACGAGATCTGATGGACAAGTTATTAGAGTAAGTCATAAACTTGTCCACGAAATCATTTTTATAACTTGTCTACGAGAATTATATTAACGAAGTTGTCCACGAGTTCAAATTAGTTATCCATATTATTAAACATAAGTTGTCTATAAAATATAATTAGACAAAAAAGTAAAGTGTCGTGATGCTGGATCAAAAAAAGATGATGGATCAAAAAAAGATATGGATAATGATGAAAAAAGAGGGTGATGGACCAAAAGAAGGTGATGGACCAAAAGAGAATGATGTGGATGAGAGTGGACCAAAAGATGATGTGGATTAGAGTGGGTCATCATCCAAATCTTGACCATCATCCATATCTTGTCCATCATTCGCATCTTGTCAATCATTCGCATCTTGTCCATCATTCACATCTTTTTCATCATTCGCATCTTGTCTATCATCCGCATATTGTCTATCATCTGTATCTTGTTGATCAACGACATCTTGTCCATCATTCACATCTTGTCCATCATCCTTATTTTGTCTATCATCCGCATCTTGTCCATCATCTGCATCTTGTCCATAATCTGTATCTTGTCTATCAGCAGCATAGTATTCATCGAGGAGCATTTATGTCTTTTTATGTAAAGGTTGTGGCATTGTGGAAAAGAAAGGGAAAAAGTGGCAATTTGACTAAATTTTGTTACTCCTCATGGCATTTTTGTTAATTAACTCTTTAATTAAGGGGAATTGGCAACGATAACCAAGAAAAAAAACAAAATTAACCAAGTAACTACTCTAACCATGTATCTATAATATTCTCTGTATAATATATAATATATACTAATTTGCCCCTTCTATACACATTTCTATTACCAGAAACTACATCTATTCTGTTTTCTAACAACCACTCCCTACCACCATCATATCACCTTCGACCACAGTACCACCGCCGGAGTACCACCGCCGACAACCAACTTCGACGAACATCGTCGGCGACCACCTTTGACGACCAATTCCAACGACCACTGCCGGTAACCAACTCCAGCGACCACCGCCGGCGACCAACTCCGGCGATCATCGCCGGCGACAAACTCCGGCGGTCATCGCCGGCGACCAACTCTGGCGACCATCGCCGGTGACACCGCCGGCGACCATCGCCGGCGACCAACTCCGGCGACCATCGCCGGCGACCAACTCCGGCGACCATCGCCGGCGACCAACTCCGGCGACCAACTCCGGCGACCACCGCCGGTGACCAACTCCGGCGACCACCGCCGGCGACCAACTCCGGCAAACAACTCCGGCGACCAACTCCGTCGACCAACTCCGGCGACCACCGCCGGCGACCAACTCCGGCGACCACCATCACACCATCAACCACCACAACCCTCAACACTACAATGGTATTTTCCCTACCCTTAATCCCAATTTTCTAATTTTTTTCAAATAGTTAATTATATACTATATTAGTTTTTTTTATTTTGGTCAGTGAGCAAATTCACCCTTTAATTAATAAAATACTTTTCATTATTCTTTTAATTCAATGTCCTGTTTTAAAAATCTCCGTCTAACACCGATTATATCCCGCAAAATTGTTAGCCCCACCCTTTCAACTTCGATTAATGACTAATCCCCACCTAGCATCAATTATTTGATTATGTCTGTTTAGTTCAATTTTCACTGTTTAATTCGACTACTACCAACTTAATTTTATATAGACCGATTATTTTTTTAGTGAAATATAAATCAAATAATTTTTTGTTATTTAGACATCTAAAATTTTACTTAAAAAAAAGACATCTAAATTAAGAGTTTGTAACTAATATACAAATTTTTAATGAAAATCATAAAGTTTTGTTTTATTAAAGACGATACTATAGTTTTATATTTTATTTGATGTTTTTTTAACATAAATAGAATTATACATATGTTTAATACTATATATTTATATTTTATTGTTTATTTAATAAAATAACCCTAAAACTAGTCTCTGATGAATCTTCTTTTAATTTCCGATTTTTTCGCTAGGCGCTAGGTCCACCTTGACCACCCGACTAGCGGCTAGCGATTTCTAAAACATGAATTCAAGTAATGGAGTCATCTGATCATACAAGAGAAGGTTTGAGCATGCATCTCCTTGATGGAAAAGGTGCCCTATTTTAGAAGCATCCCAATTAGTTGTTCGTGAGATGAATCATTTAACTTTTAAATAAAGAGTAATTAACGTGTTCTTCTTTTTATTACAAAGATAACCATTTTCTTACGTCGTAATTATATGTGTCCTTTCTATTTTCTTATGTGCTTCTAGAGAGATTCCTTAGGGATAGTTAAACAAGTAGTACAGTATATGTTTATTGGATTCAATTAAATTATTGCAGATTGATAAAGCGACAACACATTAAACATAATAAAGTGAACACTCCATTATGGAGAACAATTTGATTTTGTATTCATAGTATAAACTTTTCTTCATCATAATCCCTGTTTTAGAGACACAATTGCATTATGGGGACCAAATATTGCATAATTAGCCTCAGAATATTAATAAACTAGTAACTATATAGTAGTACAAAATTAAAGTTACAACAACGAAAGTCTTTGCTTAGGAACTTTTTCTAATATAAAGTAGAACAGCGTCACCAAAAGGGAACCCTACATGCACGAGTTAATGTGGTTTCAAACAAATGAATCAATTTATATAATCTATAAAAGGCTAAAAAGGTTTAATTATACATTTAAAACTTTATAAAGAACTAAAAAACTTAGACAAATGTCCAAAGCTTTATGTAAAATATGAGTAGAGTGGGCATTCGAGAATAAAAACCATTCGTGGGCAATGGTATTTTGAATTAGTCATCGGTATTCAGTTTAATCGGGTTATTCGGATCGAGTTGTTCGGTTTTAAAATTTTTTAGCCTTTTTTAACTCACAAAATGAAACCGAAATAAATTTTGATTTGAGTCGCTTTATTCGAATCGGTTTTATAGTTTTAAATATATTCCGAGAAAAAACAGACTTTCGGTTAATTTAAACCGACATAAACCAAAATAGAAATTATGGACTCGAAAAACGTACATTTACAAACCAATAATGGACCTAATTAACATTTGGACTTCTTTACAAACTCAATCCCGTAAAAAAATTAGGGTTTTTGACAAACGCAGAGACGAAGGCTGCAACGAGGACCGACAGATGGTTTTCGGCGTCAATAGATCTGATAGAGCGTTAACGTTATAGATTGACAATTTTCTCAATTACATCGGCACCAAAAACCTCCAAATTCTATGACGGCTCGACACTCGCTATTGTTGCTCTCTTTGAAGCCACCATATCTCTTAACATAACAAATCCCAAAATGTTAAAAGACTCCGATTAACGAGAAACATACTTTCAACCTACATAAGAGCATCAAAATCTGAAGATAATTAGTTAGTAGCGATAAAGAGGAAGAACTGAAAAATGCAATTAGAGAATCTAAGGAGGAAGATGAAGAAAAATCTACGAAAAGGAGAAAATGGGCAAAGGAGAAAGAGAGGAGAGCATTTTTATATGATATCTCCTTAAACCAAAAAACGATCGGTTTTGGTGTGCCAAACCGAAGAAACCGAAGACCGAAATCAATCTATAACTTCGCAGATCGGTTTAGAACAGTAAATCGGTTAGCAACCAAAAACCAAAATTGTCGGTTTGTTCGGTTCAATTTTAACGGTTTCTACAAATTTCCCAGGACTAGTAATTTCACAAATTATTTTTGTCTTTACAAAGTTAAATTAAGGCACGCACTCACAATTATATGAATATGCAATAAAATTAGAGATATATATATATATACTGTATATATACTTTTGTTATAAAACTTTTATATAATATATATCTATATTAAATAATATTATTAGATTATGAACATAGTAACAAAAAGAGACGAGAGAGTGAAGTAGCTTGCATCTTCTTGTTGTGTTGTGTTATTTTACAATGACCAAAACAAACACATATATATATGTGACAATTACTTGAAGAGAACTTAATTATTAAGAGATACATATCACTAATAGTCATAGATATGTGTACACGTAAAATGGATTATCATTATCCAGTTTTAAAAATTTATCTTAATTATCCATAATTACGTACTGCTTCGTTAAAAACTTTATCGTTGAAATATCCATTGGTATAAAAATTATAGCAAAAAAAAAATAGTACAATAATATAATCTCCTTTTAGAGCATAATATTTTCTTTATAGATCTTGTAGATGATGTCTTTCAATACTGTGAATATTTTTTCTGAATGTTAAAGTAGGAAGTGCCTTTGTAAATAGGTCTGCTGCGTTGTCGTTTGAGCAGATATGTTGGATATCAACTTACTTCTTTTTCTCGAGCTATTGAGTGTAGGAGAAAAATCTTGAAAGTATATGTTTAGTTTTGTCGCTCTCGATATAACCTTCTTTGATTTGGGCAACGCATGCAGGAATGTCTTCGAATAATGTTATTGGCTCTTTATTGAAGACTATTCTACTTGATTCTTGTATGTGGTTAGTCATTGATATGGCTCATACACATTTTCTACATGTTTTATGAATTGCAATTATTTCTGTATAATTTGAGCAAGTGGCGACCAATGTCTAATTTTGTGAGCGCCACAAGATTGTCGTTCCTCCAATTATGAAAATGTAACATGCATCTGCAAAGCCAGCGTCCATAAAGTACATTTCACATTCACACACACACACACACACATATATATATATATATATATATATATATATATATATATATATATATCCAATTATCCATATAAATATGTTGCCACAACATCCATAAAGTATATTTCTAAATTGTTAGAAGTTGTTAAACTCATTAAGTAGCTGAATGTAATTGCATCTATGACCAGAGAATATGTTTTCTCATAATGAATTCCAGACCTTTGAGAAAAACCTTGTGCAACAAGTCGGACTTTATATCGTGTGATTTCATCTTTCTCATTTCTTTTTCGCACCAAATCCCACTTACATCGAGCAAGTTTTACATCTTTAGATGTAGTTACAAGAGGTCCAAAAAAAATTCTTTTATTGAGGGAGGCCAACTTAATTTGATTAGCATTTTTTCATTTCTCCCAAACAGACCTATGTTGGCACTCTGATATGGACTTTGGATTTGGATCGTATTTTTCATGATCGATCTTTTCAGATACTAAAAAATATATATATTTTAATATCATCATTGATTTCATCTCTATCCCATAATATTCTATCTTCGGTATAGTTTATAAAAATCTCATATTTTTTTGTATCATGCAGAGGACATTTCTCTTTATTTGGTCCTTCTTGAACCTTTTCATTTTCATCTCCCATTTTTTTTTCAGGGTTTTTTTAGAGTCTATTGGCCTCCCTGTTTCAGTTGAACCTTAGGTTCATTGGATTTCTTCTTTCAAATTCCACTCTAGGAATTTCAAATCTTGATGGTGCATTTGCAGCGGAGATATATGACTTTGTCACTTTTTTGTATCTATAAACGCATCTGGTAACTGATTTGCCACATTTTGTATATGTGCAATTTTCTGAACTTCCAGCTCACATTGATTTGTAGGGGGCTCAAGATATATCAAAGATGGTGTACACCATGTACTATCTTTGAGAACTTGTTTAATACCTCCCCCATAAAGCTGAGAATTCATCGTATCTGAACAAATATCGCAGCATGCAATATAGCATAACCATACATAAATTTGGAGATTTGTTCTCAATATTAATGGTCTAGCAATGAGTTGCAACCGTTTAATCAAAGATTCAACCATGTCATTTTGTGTATAAGCATGAGGAAGGGGATGCTTAATATCGATTCTTATTGACATGCAATCACTACAAGAAAACATGCAATTTGGGACTCCAATTTGCGACTACTTTTTTGGTCGCAAAATAGAGCGACTCTTATGAGACTACTTTGCGACGATTCAATACCTACAAATTAATCGGAGAGAAAAACGTCGCTTATTAACAACGAAAGATTTTTAAGTCACAAAAGAGTCTCAAATTAGCAACAACGTTAGGACTAATTTACGACGAATATATTGGTCGCACAACGGTCTCAAATTGCGACTTCTATGTGACTCGTTAATTAGTCGGTCATAATAGTCACAAAAGTGTCGCATATTGAGGACTTATTTGCAACTTTATTTTTAACCTGATTTAGTAACAAAGAGGTCACAATTTGCAACGAGATTGCGACATATACCTGAAAAATTTGTGACTAACACCTGATTTAACTACTCCTTTAAGACGGTTTACCCACTCTGCATTTTTTTAATTTGAAATTTCACATTTGAGATTCGTTTACATATTTAGTTTTATGTTTATGCTTTGTTTTGCTCGACCTTACCAATAATAACTTTCTCAAAGTCTTAATTTTCAATGATTAGAAACTAAGCATCCATAAATTCTAAATCTATCTTAATTGTTACATGTTCTTTTATGAGAATGGGTTGCAATGAAGATAAATTTTAAAACCTAGTGATGAAAACAATGTTTTACTAAATTTTACTATCACATGTACTTTATACCACTACTATGAGTGCTTCTGAGTGATTTATAGAAACATTTTTGTTCATAATTTGTAGAGTTCAAGATTTTTATTTTGTGATGTATATTAGGTAGTCTCAAAAATATCACAATATGCGACTGATTTGCCACGCTATTAGGACTACGTCAATATGTCACTCTTCTACTACTTTTTAGCTGCATATTTGCGACGCTATTGTGAATAACACCTGAAGAATTTGCAACTAACACCTGATTTAGCTACTCTTTTAAAACTTTTTACCCACTCTCAATATTTTTAATTTGAAATTTCACATTTGAGATTCATTTACATGTTTAGTTTTATGTTTATTCTTTGTTTTGTTCAACCTTCTAAATAATAACTTTTTTAAAGTCTTAAATTTCAATGATTATAAACTGAACATCCATAAGTACCAAATCTATCTTAAGTGTTACATGATCTTTTATGAGATGTGTTGCAATGGAGAACAATTTCAAAACTAACTGATGAAAACAATGTTTTACTAAATCTTACTATTACATGTACTTTTAACTAGTACTATGAGTGCTCATGAGTGATTTATATAAACAGTTTTATTCATAATGTGTAGAATTCAAGATTTTTATTTTGTGATGTATATTAGGTAGTCTCAAAAGAGACACTTTGCGAATAAATATACAAAATGTTATAAATTGTAATGCCCGCGAACCAAAACTCTGCGTTTCGGGGGTGGGTGTCGATTGACACCCATGATAGTGTCGGTCGACACCAAGGTTTTCTGGGTTGACCAGTTCGATTTAATTATCGATTTGAACCGGTTTGGTTTAAGGAAACCATTGAACCAAGTTTTAAAAATGAGAAAAACGACCTAGGGTCGTGTTTTTGTTTTGTCTCACGCCGCTTTGAGAGAGAACAAAGAGAGAAAACTGTTCTTGAGGTTCTAGAGAGAGATTGTGAGATTTTAAGGCTTTGTGGGTGAGATCTTGCTGTGGGAGTGATGATTCAACGCTAGGAACGTGTGGGAAGCTTGCTGGGAGTGTGTTGTTTGGTTGTTTGTTTTGGTTGTTTGTTAGTTTTTCGTAGCTCCTAAGGCTTGGATTCGTTCATGGGATTGTGTGGGACGAAGAGGAGAAGTTTGGAGGCGAGATTCGGAGTTTCTGTTCGAAGGAAATCACTGCTCGACAGTGGTGTCGGTCGACACCAACGCAAGGACGGCTCGGGAACTTAGCGAGTATCGGTCGACACCATGTGGAGGTATTGGTCGACACCGTTAGGGTTTCGGGGGTGTCGAGCAGGTGTTGGTTGTAACGCCCGCAAACCAAAACTCTGCGTTTTGGGGGTGAGTGTCGATCAACACTCATGGTGGTGTCCGTCGACACCACTTATTTCTGGTTCGACCAGATTGTTTTAATTGTCGATTTTGGTCGGTTTGGTTTGGGGAAAACCATTGAACCGAGATATTTAAGTGGGAAGCGACCTAGGTCGTGTTTTATTTTGTCTGGGTCACCGTTTTTGAGAGAAAAGGAGAGAAAAGGAGAGAAAAAGTTTCTTAAGTTTTTGGAGAGAGTTTGTGAGATTTGAAGGCGTTTTTGGAGAGATCTTGATGTGAGAGTGAAGATCCAAGGCTAGGAAAGTGGTGGGAAGGTTTTTGTGGTGGTAGCTTCGTCNTTTTATGAGATGTGTTGCAATGGAGAACAATTTCAAAACTAACTGATGAAAACAATGTTTTACTAAATCTTACTATTACATGTACTTTTAACTAGTACTATGAGTGCTCATGAGTGATTTATATAAACAGTTTTATTCATAATGTGTAGAATTCAAGATTTTTATTTTGTGATGTATATTAGGTAGTCTCAAAAGAGACACTTTGCGAATAAATATACAAAATGTTATAAATTGTAATGCCCGCGAACCAAAACTCTGCGTTTCGGGGGTGGGTGTCGATTGACACCCATGATAGTGTCGGTCGACACCAAGGTTTTCTGGGTTGACCAGTTCGATTTAATTATCGATTTGAACCGGTTTGGTTTAAGGAAACCATTGAACCAAGTTTTAAAAATGAGAAAAACGACCTAGGGTCGTGTTTTTGTTTTGTCTCACGCCGCTTTGAGAGAGAACAAAGAGAGAAAACTGTTCTTGAGGTTCTAGAGAGAGATTGTGAGATTTTAAGGCTTTGTGGGTGAGATCTTGCTGTGGGAGTGATGATTCAACGCTAGGAACGTGTGGGAAGCTTGCTGGGAGTGTGTTGTTTGGTTGTTTGTTTTGGTTGTTTGTTAGTTTTTCGTAGCTCCTAAGGCTTGGATTCGTTCATGGGATTGTGTGGGACGAAGAGGAGAAGTTTGGAGGCGAGATTCGGAGTTTCTGTTCGAAGGAAATCACTGCTCGACAGTGGTGTCGGTCGACACCAACGCAAGGACGGCTCGGGAACTTAGCGAGTATCGGTCGACACCATGTGGAGGTATTGGTCGACACCGTTAGGGTTTCGGGGGTGTCGAGCAGGTGTTGGTTGTAACGCCCGCAAACCAAAACTCTGCGTTTTGGGGGTGAGTGTCGATCAACACTCATGGTGGTGTCCGTCGACACCACTTATTTCTGGTTCGACCAGATTGTTTTAATTGTCGATTTTGGTCGGTTTGGTTTGGGGAAAACCATTGAACCGAGATATTTAAGTGGGAAGCGACCTAGGTCGTGTTTTATTTTGTCTGGGTCACCGTTTTTGAGAGAAAAGGAGAGAAAAGGAGAGAAAAAGTTTCTTAAGTTTTTGGAGAGAGTTTGTGAGATTTGAAGGCGTTTTTGGAGAGATCTTGATGTGAGAGTGAAGATCCAAGGCTAGGAAAGTGGTGGGAAGGTTTTTGTGGTGGTAGCTTCGTCTTTTGGGCTTAGATCTCATTGTTGGCTAAGGTGAGTGCATGACCATGGCTTATCTAAGCTAAGATCTCTGTTTCTGTAATATTGTGTATTGTTTGGTTGTTTGTTTTGGTTGTTTGTGATTTTTTCGTAGCTCCTGAAGCTTGGATTCGTTCCTGGGATCGTGTGGGGCGAAGAGGAGAAGTTTGGAGGTGATATTCGGAGGTTCTGTTCGAAGGAAATCACTGCTCCACAGTGGTGTCGTTCGACACCAACGCGAGGACGGCTCGGGAACTTAGCAAGTGTCGGTCGACAACATGTGGAGGTGTCGGTCGACACCGTTAGGTTTTCGGGGATGTCGAGCAGGTGTCGGTCGACACCCAAGTAGTGTTGGTCGACACCAGATGTCCATTGTCGGTCGACACCTTCTGGTTTTGGTCGACACCCTTCTTACAGTAACCGGGTCACTTGTGCATGTTCCTGGTTTCTTTTATTGTTGTTGTTTGTGCCATGAGAGATCTTATTGCTTGTGTGTATTGCCCAGTAGATGGGAGGATTGCCTCACTGAGTATTTATCAAATACTCATGCATTTCAATTTGTGTTTGTGGTGCAGGTAAAGGCAAAGTGTGATCGTGGAATCAAGGCGATGAAGAAGAGGATGTTCTAGGGTCTCACTTGATTGTTGTTTGGCTTTTGTTAGTTTGCTAGAGTTGAGTCCTAGAATGTTGTTTAGGATTGCTGGTTATCTGGTTTATGTTGATTGGATCTTTGGTTTATGGATTTGGAATTATTATGGTTAAATTGATATTGGTTATTGGTTTGTTGATTATTTATTGGTATTTGTTATTCCGTTATTGTTTGTGATTGTGGTTAGGTGGCTAGTGGGTATGGGACCACTAGTCGTAGTTTACCTATTATTATTATTAGTTATTATTTATTTTAAAAAAAATCGGGTCAGGTAACAGCTTGTCCTGTGGGAAGGTTGTTAAAGGGTGAGGAACAGGATTCAAGGAACGCCTGGCGCACCAATAACCTAATGTGAATTTGGATGAGTTGTTCCATTTTCAACGGTGAGAGGTTAGGATCGATGCCCTGCAGGGCCACCTTCGGGCCTATGGGGGCAAGCTTGCAGTGGTCACTTGTGCATGTTCCTGGTTTGTTTTATTGTTGTTATTTGTGGCATGAGAGATCTTATTGCTTGTGTGTAAAGCTCAGTAGGTGGTAGGATTGCCTCACTAAGTATTTATAAAATACTCATGCATCTCAATTTGTGTTTGTGGTGCAGGTAAAGGCAAAGTATGATAGTGGAATCAAGGCAATGAAGAGGAGGATGTTCTAGGGACTCGATTGGTTGTTATCTGGCGTTGTTAGGTTGCTAGAGTTGTGTCTTTAGAACTTGCTAGGTTGCCGGTTCATTGTTTCCTGTTGTTTGACATTGGAATGGTTATGTTTGGATATTGGTTATTCTATTATGGAGTATTCTTGGATATTGGTATTTGTTATTCCGCTGTTGTTTGTGATTGTGGTTAGGTGGCTAGTGGATATGGGACCACTAATTGTAGTTTATTTATTATTATTATTATTTTATTATTTTTGAAAAAAAAATGGGTCAGGTCGTTTCAGTTTGGTATCAGAGCCCTTATGGTTCTAGGTTTAGGTTCACTAGGTTTCTGTTTTGATATTTGGGATTGCAAGTCTTGATTGATTATGTGAGTTAATCAATTCTGTGTGGCATGGAGTCCTAGAATATCCTCTTCAAGCCTGCAGTGTTATTCCACGGTGAGTTTATGTTTTTGTGTTTATGTGTTATGTTAAGATTGCTTATTAGCCTATGTTCTTGGAAGTGCAGTGGTTAAAGGTGTTTGAGTTGTTGGTTGTGTATGTGGGCGTTGTCGTGGTCATGGTCGGGCGGGTTCCCAAGGCCAGCGAGTTTATGGTCTAGAGTTCCACGAGGAGGTGCGTCGTAGGATCGCAAGCGTATCAGGATGGACCAGAGGGGGTTAGCCGGTGAGCGTGCCAGGGGTGCTGGGTATCCAAGTATGGGGTTGCAGCAGATGGAGCCCAGGGTCGAGATGATCGCTTGGCGGATCTGTTGGCGTGCTGTGGGAGCGGTTACCAAGAGGGGGTACCAGTGCAGGCTCCAGTTTTACTGTATGTGGTGGGGTGCAGCTGAGGACTGTGGATGTTGAGTTCTATCCATCTTCTGTTAGGAGGATGGAGCAGTTACAGATGACCGGAACGAGATTCTTCTCGAGAGGTACCGAGCCTAGAGGGGCAGATAGGTGGTATTATGGAGTTGGATTATATATTTCTCTGTTTGGTGGGTAATCCATGTTGATATGAGAAGTTAAGTGGGCAAGTGTAACATTGCAATGTTATACTCGGACCACAGGAGGTACTTTTGGTCGGGAGATGTTTATAGTCGTTAAGGATTGTTGCTCCTGAGGGGATGGTGATTCCCCTAAATACCGATAGATCGAGGGGCTGGGGGCTCCAAGAGTGGCAGAGGGGATTATGTTCCCCTGAGGGATTGTGGTCCAAGAGTGAGACGATATAACTCGAAGACGCTGGTCTGAGAGTGAGATCGGTATGGCTGAAAGGTTGCGACCTAAGGGTGGAGGAGTTGGGAGCAAACAAAGCCTAATACGTGAGTATAAACATAACGATTGAATGTAGACCTTGAGAGATTGGCGGTGGTTTAATCTTGGGTGTTGGATATGTTGACCAATGGGTCAGGGTTTTATGACCAGAGCGGTTATGAATGTGTGGCGGTTGCGCCAGGATTGTGAGGCCGGTGGTGCTGGCGTCCCGAGAAGGGGAGTTGCAGCAAGTTTGAGCCGGGAAAGGCATGTTTGCCAGATACTTAAGTTCACGAGAAGCCTTCATGGCAGGATACTCTTATCGTTGTGACAAAGTTGGATTAAGTTCATTGGAGATGGACGGGGCTGCTAGATTCAAGGTTTTGGTAAGTTTGCTGAGGGAAACAAAGCAATTGGTTTGAGTTGGCGGCTTGCAAAGCATTTGATACGGTGAATCAGAATATGCGAACGTATGGTACATGTTAGTTTTATTATGCTCGTATTGATGAATTGATGTGGAGAATTGCTAAGCGGGAAGCTAATTTTGTAATAAGCTATCTTGTGGAAGATTCCCTAAGAGACAAGTTACTAGAGTTTCTTGGATGGACAAGAGGTGTTGATTTCCTGGTGGTGGTGAGTTGATGTCAGCATACTTGATTATTAGTCTAGTAGAGCTGAAGAAGAAAATTGGGGATTCTTACGTCTTATCACTTCACTGTGGGGAGTATCGGTGTTGTTCGTCAAGTAGAAGGACGAGATATGGGTATGAGTTCGTGGCAATGTTGTTGGGTTAACAAATGCGCCAGCGGTGTTTATGAGGTTGATGAACAACGTGTTTAAGGAGTTTCTGGACGTGTTTGTCATCATCTTCATCGACAACATCCTGGTTTATTCTAATAGTCATGAGGAGCATGCAGTGCATTTGAGGGCAGTTCTGGAGAAGCTGCGTGAGCAGAAGCTGTTTGTTAAGCTGAGCAAGTGTAGTTTCTAGCAACGCGAGATGGGTTTTCTGGGTCATATTGTGTCTGCATATGGGGTTTCTATAGATCCGGAGAAGATTCAGGCTATTATAGATTGGCCTAGACCGCACAATTCCACCGAGAACAAGAGTTTCCTTGGGTTGGCAGGCTATTACAGGAGGTTTGTGCAGGGGTTTGCGAGCAGAGCACGTCCTATGACTAAGTTTACAGGGAAGGATGTTCTTTTTGTTTGGTCACAGGAGTGCGAGGAGGGCTTTGCAAGCCTGAAGGAGATGTTGACTACTGCTCCGGTGTTGGCTTTGCCTGAGCAGGGAGAACCCTATGTGGTGTATATAGATGCATCTAGAGTTGGTTTGGGATGTGTGTTGATGCAGCATGGGAAGGTGATTTCCTATGCTTCGCGACAGTTACGGAAGCATGAGGACAACTATCCTACTCATGATTTGGAGATGGGTGTTGTAGTTTTTGCCTTGATGATTTGGAGACCTTATCTTTATGG
This sequence comes from Camelina sativa, assembly GCF_000633955.1. Lineage (NCBI taxonomy): Eukaryota > Viridiplantae > Streptophyta > Magnoliopsida > Brassicales > Brassicaceae > Camelina > Camelina sativa. The sequence continues at coordinate 22,171,044 of NC_025687.1, read as the reverse complement.
TGCAAAGGTATATGTGTTTACAGATCATAAGAGCCTAAAGTATATTTTCACTCAGCCTGAGCTGAATTTGAGGCAGAGGTTGTGGATAGAGTTGGTGGCGGATTATGATTTGGAGATAGCCTATCACCCTGGTAAGGCTAACTTGGTTGCAGATGCCTTGAGTCGGAAGCGGGCGGCTTCGGCTCAGGAGCGGGATATGGATTCTCTGGTTGGAGAGATCATTGCGTTGAGCTTGTGTGCGGTTTCTCAGGAGCCGTTGGGTTTGATTGCAGCTGATAGAGCATATATGTTGAGCAGAGTGCGGTTGGCTCAGGAGCAAGATTCGAGGCTTGTGAATGCCTCAAAGGATGTTGATTCAGAGTATCAGGTTTCGGCTAATGGTATTATTCTTGTGCACAGGCGGATTTGTGTGCCTAAGGATGAGGAGTTGAGGCAGGAGATCCTGAGAGAGGCTCATGCGAGCATGTTCTCTATTCATCCTGGAGCGACTAAGATGTGTCGTTATCTCAAGAGGTAATATCACTGGGTCGGGATGAAGAAGGACATGGCTAGTTGGGTTGCGAGGTGCGATGTGTGTCAGCTAGTGCAGGCTGAGCATCAGGTACCAAGTGGTTTGCTGAAGAGTCTTCCCATTCCAGAGTGGAAGTGGGATATGATTACTATGGACTTCGTGATTGGTTTGTCTGTGTCCAGGACGTTTGATGCTATCTGGGTCATTGTGGACCGGTTCACTAGGTCAGCACATTGTCTGGCCATTAAGAAGACTGATGGAGCAGCGGTCTTGGCTAAGAAGTATGTGACGGAGATAGTCAGCTTGCATGGGGTGCCAGCGAGCATTGTGTCTGATAGAGATTCCAAGTTCACTTCGGTGTTCTGGAGGGCATTTCAGGCAGAGATGAGCACTAAGGTGCATATGAGTACAGCTTATCATTCCTAGACAGATAGACAGTCAGAGAGGACGATCCAGACGTTGGAGGATTTGCTGAGGATGTGTGTGTTGGATTGGGGTGGCCATTGGGCAGATCACTTGAGCTTGGTAGAGTTTGCTTACAACAATAGTTACCAGGCGAGTATCAGGGTGGCACCTTATGAGGCTTTGTATGGGAAGCTGTGTCGTACACCGTTATGTTGGACTGAGGTGGGGGAGATGAGCATGTACGGGGCAGATTTTGTTCAGGAGACCTCAGAGAAGATTCAGGTTCTCTAGCTGAACATGAAGGAAGCTCAGGAATGGCGGAGGAGTTATGCCGATAGGAGTAGGAGAGATCTTGAGTTTCAAGTTGAAGATAGAGTGTACCTCAAGATGGTCATGTTGCGGGGTCCAAACAGGTCATTGACTGAGACTAAGTTGAGTAAGAGGTATATAGGTCCATTCAGAGTGATTGAGCGAGTCTGACCAGTGGCATATAGGCTGGAGTTACCTGAGGTTATTGCGTGCATTTCATAAGGTTTTTCATTTGTCTATGTTGCGGAAGTGTCTCCGTGAGGATTACAAGATTTTGGCTAAGATACCTGAGGATCTTCAGCCCAACATGACTTTGGAGGCGATACCAGTGAGGGTTCTCGAGAGGAGGATCAAGGAATGGAGTATTCCAGCCCATCTCTCTTGTCTCAGTCGTAGTCCATGGTTGGAGCGGGAATGGAGTATTCCACCCCATCTCTCTTGTTTACTTGGTCGTTTGGGGTGGTTGGTTGTGCGACTCAGTAACAAGATGAGGTGGTGTTTGGGGTACAAAATTTCCGCAAGGCAGTGTTTTGAAAGAAAGTTTTCTGAATTAGAAGTTTCGATAAATGTGAAGTTCCGGAAGTGGAAAGTCTAAAAATGGAAGGTTTTATGTGAGTTAAAATTCGTCCATTTTTAGCGGCGGAGAGCCTTGGAGGGGTTGTGTGGCCTTTGTGGCGGCCTGTTTAGCCATTGTGTGGCCTTTGTGGCGGGCTGTTTAACCAATTGTGTGGCCTTTGTGGCGGGCTGTTTAGCCAGAGTGCCTGTTTAGGCGGTCCTTTGGGACAGATGGTCTATGTGACGGTCCTTCGGGACAGATGGCCTTTATGGCGATCCTGTTTAGAATATTTGTTAGCCTTTGTGGCGGTCCTGTTTAGGACATTTGTTTGGCCTTTGTGGCGGTCATGCTTAGGACATTTGTTTGGCCTTTGTGGCGGTCCTGTTTAGGACATTTGTTTGGCCTTGGTAACGGTCCTGTTTAGTACATTTGTTTGGCCTTTGTGGCGGCCCGTGGGGCAGTGAGATGACCCTTGTGTGGTTATGAGGTATTCCAGTGAGGGGATATGTGGTTGGTAGGACATCGTGTTGTCTTACGTGAGCCACGGGAAGGAAACCTGGATAGGGATAGGACTCAGACGTGTTCAGAATTGTTTGCTCGCGACTCTTGGGGGACGTCGGTTCTCCTAGTACCGCCTTATTCTAAGACTTTGTGGCTTGGAAGTGGTGTTGGTATATCGACTTCTGATGACGATCCGAAGGCGCGCTGTAGGGTGACGACCCGAGAGACGAGTATTGGATTTTTCCTTATACATTATGGCATGTGGGTTTAGGCCCGATGAGGAGCCAACATTATGGCATGCAGACTTAGGTCTGATGAAGAGCCATTAAAAACTTAAGATTTAGGTCTATGAGAAAAGGAAAGTCCAAAAGTCGAGAGCAAATAATGCCTGGAACGTGAGTCTATCGCCTAGAGGTGACCTTTCGTAGATCGGTCGGAGGAGTGCGTGCGGTGGAGACGGTTGCACGGGAGTCTTTGACTGATGGTTGTTCGAGATTTGAGGATGAATCTATGTTGGTGGGAGAGAAATATAACACCCGCTAACCAAAACTCTGCGTTTTGGGGGTGGGTGTTGATCGACACCCATGGTGGTGTCGGTCGACACCAAGGTTTTCTGGGTTGACCAGTTCGAATTAATTATCGATTTGGACCGGTTTGTTTTAAAGAAACCATTGAACCAAGGTTTAAAAAGGAGAAAAACGACCTAGGGTAGTGTTTTTGTTTTGTCTCACGCCGCTTTGAGAGAAAACAAAGAGAGAAAACTGTTCTTGTGGTTCTAGAGAGAGATTGTGAGATTTTACGGCTTTGTGGGTGAGATCTTGCTGTGGGAGTGAGGATTCAAGGCTAGGCGTGAGGGAAGCTTGCTGGGAGTGTGGATTCGTTCATTGTTGGTCAGAAACTTCCTGCAAAGAGGTGAGGGCATNGTCGGTTCTCCTAGTACCGCCTTATTCTAAGACTTTGTGGCTTGGAAGTGGTGTTGGTATATCGACTTCTGATGACGATCCGAAGGCGCGCTGTAGGGTGACGACCCGAGAGACGAGTATTGGATTTTTCCTTATACATTATGGCATGTGGGTTTAGGCCCGATGAGGAGCCAACATTATGGCATGCAGACTTAGGTCTGATGAAGAGCCATTAAAAACTTAAGATTTAGGTCTATGAGAAAAGGAAAGTCCAAAAGTCGAGAGCAAATAATGCCTGGAACGTGAGTCTATCGCCTAGAGGTGACCTTTCGTAGATCGGTCGGAGGAGTGCGTGCGGTGGAGACGGTTGCACGGGAGTCTTTGACTGATGGTTGTTCGAGATTTGAGGATGAATCTATGTTGGTGGGAGAGAAATATAACACCCGCTAACCAAAACTCTGCGTTTTGGGGGTGGGTGTTGATCGACACCCATGGTGGTGTCGGTCGACACCAAGGTTTTCTGGGTTGACCAGTTCGAATTAATTATCGATTTGGACCGGTTTGTTTTAAAGAAACCATTGAACCAAGGTTTAAAAAGGAGAAAAACGACCTAGGGTAGTGTTTTTGTTTTGTCTCACGCCGCTTTGAGAGAAAACAAAGAGAGAAAACTGTTCTTGTGGTTCTAGAGAGAGATTGTGAGATTTTACGGCTTTGTGGGTGAGATCTTGCTGTGGGAGTGAGGATTCAAGGCTAGGCGTGAGGGAAGCTTGCTGGGAGTGTGGATTCGTTCATTGTTGGTCAGAAACTTCCTGCAAAGAGGTGAGGGCATGACCATGGCTTATCTAAGCTAAGATCTCTAATTCTGTGATATTGTGTGTTGTTTGGTTGTTTGTTTTGGTTGTTTGTGAGTTTTTCATAGCTCCTGAGGCTTGGATTCGTTCCTGGGATCGTGTGGGACGAAGATGAGAGGTTTGGAGGCGAGATTCGGAGTTTCTGTTCGAAGGAAATCACTGCTCGACAGTGGTGTCGGTCGACACCAACGCGAGGACGGCTCGAGACTTAGCAAGTTTCGGTCGACACCATGTGGAGGTGTCGGTTGACACCGTTAGGGTTTCGGGGGTGTCGAGCAGGTGTCGGTCGACCCCCAAGTGGTGTTGGTCGACACCAGATGTCCAGTGTCGGTCGACACCTTCTAGTTTTGGTCGACACCCTTCTGACAGTAACCATATTGTGTCGGGTCACTTGTGCATGTTCCTGGTTTGTTTTATTGTTGTTATTTGTGGCATGAGAGATAATAATGCTTGTGTGTATAGCCCAGTAGATGGGAGGATTGCCTCACTGAGTATTTATCAAATACTCATGCATCTCAATTTGTGTTTGTGGTGCAGGTAAAGGTAAAGTGTGATCGTGGAATCAAGGCAATGAAGAGGAGGATGTTTTAGGGACTCGATTGGTTGTTATTTGGCGTTGTTAGGTTGCTAGAGTTGGGTCTTTAGAACTTGCTAGGTTGTTGGTTCCTTGTTTCCTGTTGTTTGACATTGAAATGGTTATGTTTGGATATTGGTTATTCTATTATGGAGTATTATTGGATATTGGTATTTGTTATTCCGCTGTTGTTATTGATCGTGGTTAGGTGGCTAGTGGGTATGAGATCACTAATTGTAGTTTATTTATTATTATTATTATTTTACTATTATTTATTATTTTTAAAAAAACGAGTTAGGTCGTTTCACAAATCAGTCACAAATTACCTACATACATGCTACTTATTAGCGACTAAAACTTGAGGTTGTGAGGATTTTGCTTCCATTTAGTGACCCTTGCGGTTTTATTTAGAGATTTTGTCAATAGAAATTTGAACTACTATAGATAGTTAATCATTATTATATGACTAAAAAATTAATTTTTCTATGGTTTACACATGTTTTCAAAACATTACACAAGTAATGTTAACTAATGGTTTTGAAATTTCTTAATTTCCTTTTCATTAGATGTGGTGCCTCATTAAACTAATTGATTATGTTTAATATAGTAACTTGAGTTATTGTAACATTATATATAGGTTTTGTTTGACTTTTTCAACATTTTTTACTTATAGTCACTAAACAGTCACACATTTGCTACGACTGTGCAACTAAATTAGCAATCTAACACTTTAGAAAATATAGTCGCATTTTGGTCACAATATCGCCATAAATACCCAGGCTTTAGCGACTAACACATGATTTAGATACTAACTTGCAACTACTTACCAAGTCTCGATTTTTTTAATTCGACATTTTACATTAGAGAAGTGTTAACATGTTTTTTTATACATTTATACTTTGATTTGATCAAACTCTATCATAAAAACTTCGTTAAAGTTTTAAATTTTAATGTTTAAAACAAATAATTCATAATTTTAATCATTCTTAAGTCTTACATTTTCTGTAATAAGAAGGTTTGACATTTTTTGTAAATTTCAAAACAAAGTTATCAAAAAAATGTTTTAAACTCTTAAACTAATAAATATGTATACTATAGAATACAGTTATGAGTAAGTGTTTGATATCAACAATTTTGTTCATAAAGTAGATAATTCCAAAATTTATTGTATACAACCAAATTTTAAATTCAAAAAAAAACCTTGATTATTTTTAAAATCTAAATTTGATCTAATCATTTTCAAATCTTAAATCCCAATTCCTAAAAAGAATAAAAATGAAAAAAATTAGATTATTATTGTAATTAATGGTTCCACTTAGTTTAATGAAAATGAAATAATAATAATGTTTATACAAAATTATTTGGGTTTTATTGACCTTAAAATGGAAAACTTCTCATTGGCTAATCCATGAAAACAATGATTATAGTGTTGTTTTAATATCCATCCTTGATAGATTTTGATCTAACGGACCAAATCTTCTCCTTCTTTTTCCCCTTCTCTTCTTCTTCTTCTATTTCTTCAAACGATTCAAGTTTCTCTTTAGATTTAATGTTCTCTTTCTTCTCTTCTTCTCTTCTCAAATGATTCCTCTTCTCCTTCTTCACTTCTCAACAATTCTTATCTCACCTTTTTTCCCAAATTTTGAAACTTTTGTTAACCACATCTCATTATCTCACATTTGGCCACACCTTTAACCGTTCACCACCACCACATCTTCAAGCTTCCGTCTACCAGATCTCAAAGCATTCGTCGTCGTTCATCACCAACAGATCTCAAAGCTTATGCCGTTCACCACCACCGCGTCTCAAAGCTTCCGTCGTTGTTTACCACAAACACAAACCGAAAATTCCGCAGTTAATCTCGATCTTCAACCGCTGCATCTTCTCTCTGCCGCCACAATCCTCTTCTCCCTCTCTTTTTCCTCCACCGTCTTGTTCCTCCACAAACTCGCCGGAGACTAAGCTTTCACCGTCCAACCACAACATCCATATTGAATCGCATATATATTTATTTTATTACTTAAATTGATTTAATAAAACTGACATTGTAATTTTTTCTACATAATCATTTTGTAATTTCTAATCTTTAAATATAAAAATAAAATGCTGATATTGTATTTACTGTTTATAATGAGTTTATGAAATAAATAAAATTACTTTTAATTTAATTAGTTTTATTGATTTAATAAAGTTAAATTTGTTTTTTTTCTTTTGTTTTGGTATTTTGTCATTAAAACGTCGTTAATATATGACCCCTCGACGTAGTCGCTTATATATGACTGTTTTACAAGGTCACTTTTTAGTCGCAAATTAGCAACTGTTTTGAGATGACTTTAAGTTGCGATCAAAAATATACGACCATATATATTAGTCTCCAAAGAGTCGCTAATAGGTGATAGTATTGCGATCGTTGTTTCAAAATATACGACTATTACTATGCGTCTCTAAACTGTCGGTTTTATACAACCATATTTATCGGTCTTAAAAGAGTTGCAAATATGCCACGTTATTGTGACTGTTATATTTAGCGACCAACTTAGATAGTCTCATAATAGTCGCAAATGGCTGTTTTGCAACTATTTTAGGACTCTTTTGGAAGTCACAAACGACTTGTTTTCTTGTAGTGAATAGTCATTAAAAACTTGTGAAGTGAATTCACCATCATTATCCACTCTGACTTCCTTTATGGCATAATCAATAAATTGAGCTTTCAACCTGATTATTTAGGCAATGAATTTTACGAATATCTTATTTTTAGTTGTCAATAGACACACATGTGACCATCTATTAGATACGCTAATTATTACCATAAAATAACGAAACGTCCCACATGAAGGGTGGATAGATCCACATATATCACCATGTATTATCTCTAAGAACATTGGTGATTCATTCCTAACATTGGGTCCCTGAGTGGAGAGGGTATAAAAGGCAGATGACCTGTTAGATGGGTTCGTCCACTTTAATGTTACCATTCACAAGTACAATTAAATTTAGAAGTTTTTTTTGTTTAAAATACAAAAAAACAGATGGACTGCATGTGGTCTAAAATTATGAAGGAATTGTAGTGGTCTATCTACAGTATAAACGCTGGTAATTTGCAGGGTTTTGTTTATATCATCCTTTTATTTTTTTATTATTAAACTTTTTACTGTATTGGATTATCCTATATTTGTCACACATTTCAATAGACTGTATTATTAACACGCATATCAATTCATATCCAGTACAACACACACTTAAACCACACACATCACAACGAAGTATCTATATAACACACATCAAACACAAAAGTGTCAATAAACACACAAACACACTTTTCATTTAAAAACTTTCCCTTTGCTCACTCAAAACACACAAACACATTTCTTCATCTAAAAAGTCTCTCTTTCCTCTCTCGCTTCCTATATATTTTTTTAATCGAAAAATTTCTTTCTAAATTTTCTTTTGGTTGAAAACTCTCTCTATATTTTACTGCGGTAGATCTTCTTATATCATCTTTAAATCAAATATATGATACATTTTGCATATACAAATTTTGTTATAATTTTGTATATACAAATTTAACACAAAAAAAAAGAGAAATTATAGTTATATATTTTTAGCTATAATTCAAAGTATTTGTATAATATAATTAAAAATATACATAAAACTGTTTATATTCACTAGTTTAATATACATATTTCATAAGATATAATTCAAAATATTTCTATAATATATTTTGAAATATTCACAAAAAGTGTTTACATTCATAAATTTATTTTCTGAATTTAGTATGATTTTATTTTATAATGTAGAAGTTCCATAAAATGACCAAATTTTTTTTATGTATACTACCATAAATTTAAATTATTTTTGTAATCATTTATAAAGTACAAAATTTAGTAATTTCATACTTTGTTTTACCAATTATTAGAAATTATAATAATTTGGTTTTATTATTATCAATAACTAACATAATATTAAATTTCTTAACTCTTGTAGCGCGTCTGGTCTTTGAAGGCACTTTAAGTGCTAACATGCGACAAGTTTGATCCTCGAGCAAGACATAGAGACAATACATGTTACATAATAAGATGTATAATATTACTTATATTTAGTGTAAATAATAACTCTAAAGATTTTTAACGGTAAATTATAATATAGATATATATATGTTAAAATAAAAATATCATTGTATTGAAACATATAAAATTAACATAACTCATGATTGTTTTTGTATCAGACCTAATAAAATAGGTATTAACAAATATTTAATCTTGCAGATATAACGTCTAATCGCCGGCAAAGCACAAATAGTTCAGTGGAACCTGATTCAAATATTCGTACGGAAACATCAGTACGGGTAAATATTTAATATTTTATTTTTTTAATTTTAATGTTGTTAGAGTTTAATTGAAAAATATAATTAAGAATTTTTGAAATTTGTAGACAGGAGATAATTTCAAATGGACTCCTAACCGAGAAAGAAATTTCTTGAGTTGTATGACAAAGCCATTGCAATGACTAATTACCGTTTAAAAGATCCTACACTTCTTGGTAAAGAGTTTGTGGTTGAAAATTTTAATGAGAAGTTCAATCTCAATATAAACTATCGGTTTTTCAATGAAAAACTTGATCAGTTGAAAAAAAAATACAAGAAGTATGTAGTTCTTAAGGATAACACATGTATCTCTGCTGATCCTGTTACACACCAGATAACTGCATCCAAGACTTGGTGGAAAATCAAGAAGTAAGTACTCACAATATGTTTCACTACCTAACTATCGGTTTACTGAATTTACGTAAAATATTTTTTTATTAATTTTTAAAAAATCTAATTACAGGTATGTAAAATTGTGCATGCCTTTGAGCCACAGCCGCCACAACTTTGGGATGTGATGCAACGTTTTTTCAGATTATATGATGTCAAATCTCAATCTCAATATTCTGTCAACCAGCGAAGAGAAAATATGATGAACGAAGGCACAAATAATAACGATTCTCATACGTACTCAGAAACATATGGTGGTGAAATGTCATATAGTCAAGTTCCAGAGACACAAGAAAACGAAGAGGTATACCACGTAAATATTGACGATGAAACACGTCCATCCAATGAGTTTACTCGTGAATATACACGTCATAGTTCTCCATCAGTTGATCCAATCCAAATCCCTGTTTCCGGAGTTTAACAACGAGGACGTGGAAGACATGGAAGTACTTCACAAATGTATGCGGTAAACTCATGTGACACTATTGGAAGTGGTTCGCGAGGAAGTCGAAGAAAACAATCTTTTGAGACAATGTTAACAGATACAGTGACTGGATTTAGAGAGTTTCAACGCCAAAGCTTACAACAACTACGCCCAAAATCATTTGACCAAAATGATTTTGACGAATGTGAAACGGCTGTGAAGATCTTTGAGGCTATGGAGCTTCCAAATGATACTAAATTTTATTGGGAATGCATAAGGGCATTCAAAGAAGACGAATTTTGGAGGGGAAAACGGCCAGTTCCCCCCTGAACTAAGTTACTTTATCGCACATATTCCTGAAACTTTCAACTGTGCCAATTCCCCTCTAAACTCTAATAAACTTTGAATATCCCACACCAACTATACTAAGTCGGATTAAACCCCCAAATCGTGAAACGGTGTTAAATTACCGTTAACAGATGATGATTAGGACGACACGTAAGCACTAAAACGATTGCGTTTTAGCACTAAACCCATGGTTTTACAAACACAAAACGACGTCGTATAACGAATTGGGGGTTTATTCGATTTAGGGTACTTATTTATTCTTCCTTCCCAAAACAAATCGCAAAAGTGAGAAACAGAAACAAAGAGAAACACTGAGAGATCGAGAATCGAAGCTGTTGTAGCTGAATTGGGTGAAAGAGGAAGAGGAATTCCGAAGAAATGTAGATGTGGAGAGAATGCATTTTTGAGGACATCAAAGACAGTGAAAAATCTAGGGAGACTTTTTAATGCTTGTACAAATGGAGATGAGGTCATGGTTTAATTGTTGGGTAGTTAAGGTATAAATTGTAAAATTCTGATACATTCTTTAATTATGTTGCAGAATAGTCGTGGTCACTTGTTCAAGTGGACAGATGAATCAATGGTTGAAGAGATTGAAGATATGATTCTGAGAATTGATGATCTTGAAGGAGCTTCATTGACATTAAGAAAAAGTTTACAAGTGTGCGAATCAGAAATGGAATCTCTTGCAATGGAGACTCGCACCTTTGAAGCGGTGATCTGCGGATTTGAGAAAGAGCTAGGGAGTTTTGAGAAAGAGCTTCAAGGATGCAAGTTGGAATTGCGTGGGTTGAAGAACATTGTTGTTTGTGTTGTGTTGATGGTTCTTGTTTATGTGTTTGTATTGTAATGTGTATGGTATGGTAGATGTACAAGTTGTTGTGTTTGAGACAATATTTAAGAAATGAGATGTTGTGTTTGAGACAATATTTAAGACCAAACAAAGTGAACCTCATAATTGTTACAAAAGACCAAAACATGATTCAAAGGTTCTTACAAAAGACCAAACAAAGTTCACCTAGAAACAAAACATGAACTCAAAAGCACTAGGACCTGCGAATTCAATCAATAACTTGGCTTTGAGGTGGCTGACTTGATCCGATGCACAACTCTGTTGTTCCAGCTACTTTAGACTTCTTTGAATGTCTATAATCCAGAGGTCCACTTTTCTTGCAGCCCCTTGTGTTATGCCCAGCCTCAAAACATCTTCCACAATGGATGATCCTCCTTTCTCTAGTAGCTTTAAGCTCTTTTCCCTTGCTCTTCTTCTTTTGTGGTGACTCATTCCTCTCCTTGATTCTTTTAGGGACACTGTTTCTACCTTGAGTTATCGGTCTTGGTGGTGGTTGTATCTCAGTCTGACCGGACTTAGGCCAAAAGTCTATTCCTCTAACCGCATCTATATGTGCATTGTACTCATTCCTCCACCTAGAAGTCAGATACCAAGATGATATATAGTCATCTACCTTGAGTTTCTTGACTGAAATCACCTTCAAAGCATGCGGACAAGGAATGCATGACATCTCCCACTTCTGGCATGTGCAAGAATGCATGGCCATGTGAACCTTATATGATGATTTCTTCTCCTTAACCTCATATTCACCTGGACCAGCAGGAATGGCTGCACAGTTTAATATCTTCTTCTGCTCTAGATTCACCCTCTCCATCGCCTTTATAGTATAATGACCTTTGTGATTATTTGCCTTCGTCCTTCTAATATCTATGAGCACAATTGCTCTTCTCCTGATACTTTCAAGCATTTCCACCAATGGCAACTCTCTTGTAACGTTAATGGCATTATTAAATGACTCATTGATGTTGTTACTTACATCATCACAAGAGGAGGTTTACTTGAAATAGGCAAGACTACAGTTTTTGGGATTCTTCTGCATCACTGATTCGTAGACATTCATGTCATACATCTTCAACTTCTCCAAGCGTTTGATGTATTGGGCGTTGTTATAACTCTTGGCAACCTTCCAGAACTTTGCTTTCATGTCATTCCTATGTGGATGCTTCTTCTTTAGGTTAGCATATATGTGTCTTGCACACATACGAAGCTCAACTTGTGGCAATAACTCAAAAACAGCATTCAATAAACCCTGAAATCATCAAAGAATAATTATTATGCAGCATTCAATAAACCATGAAATCATTAAAGAATAACACAGTTTAATTACCTTTTGCCTGTCTGAAATGAGTGTAAAACCAGCACCATCTCGCATATTCAAATCAGACTGCAACTTTCCAATGAACCACTTCCAGTTTTCTTCATCCTCTTTGTCCACCACAGCCCATGCAAGTGGATACATTTGATTATTTGAATCGTGTCCAACGGCAGCACACAACTGTCCTTTTGTGTAGTATTTGAGAAAGCAACCATCAATGCCAAATATTGGAAGAGAATATTGACACCATGTTTTCTTAATCCTAGCAAAGCACACGTAAAATCTGAAGAAGACATCTAGTCCTCCACCTTCTCCCTCAAATGTATCTACCTCCACAATTGATCCTACATTAGAACTACAAAAAAACAAAAAACACAAAAATTATCAATGCACAAATTTATAGCGCATACAAAATTAACAAAGAAAGAGTGAAAGAGTGACTTACTCTAATAGCTCAAGTCGATCATCTTTGAGTCTTGAGTATTGCTCATCATGCTCTTCTTGAATAATCTCAAATGCTCTTGTCTTTGCCTTCCTACATTGATCACCAGATGTGATCAAATTCCAACGCTTCATCATATCCGCTTGAATGACCTTAGGCATCAGTTTTGGGTTCTCTTTGAATTCATCCAAAAACAACCTAGCAATAACCTCTTGAGTAATAATCTTGCTATAAACAGTAACGTTGCAGCTGTGATCATCATTGAAGTCTTTTACCATCTACTTCTGCAATGTTGTTTCATAAGAACAATAAATTCGCCATGCACAGGGTTCGGTCTCTTCTTCTTCATTTTCGGGATTCTCTCCTTGCTCCCTATCTTCGGTTTCTCCTTGATCTTTATCTGCGGTCTCTCCTTGATCTTGCTGATCGTGCTCTACAGTTTCTTTTTCCTCACCGACATTTGGATCCTCTCCTTTATGTGCACATCCACTTGCACATTTAAGTTCTGATATGTCTTTATCCCATCGCACATATTTTATATTTCTTCTTGTCTTCAACACATAATCCACAATTGCTTTCTTAAACGACTCTAAGCTGTCAACACTTGCTTAAATTTCATCTCACCACTACCTTTCACATATCTAACATACTCCTCAGTCTCATCATCTTCACCACCAGACTCCACAGGTGTCGCATATTCATCATACACATCATCTAAATCAACAAAACCAGCCACATTTCTTTCCACTCTTACTTCTTCTTCAAACTATTCAGCTTCACAAACTCTTTCTTCTTCATTGGCTTCTTCCTCAGCTTCATCACAATAAGGCTCCACAAAGATATCAAAGTTTTTGATCCAAGCTGATGCCAAACACATTTTCTTGAAATTTTCATCACCATTTGTCATTGCTTTCCGGCCTTCTTGTCCTTCAAAAGGCAACTTATACCATACTTGTTGACCGTACAAACTAACTGGAAGATGATTCATCATTTGTTCAAATAGCTCACTCCCTTTTGCTTCTATATATCGAACACAGCCACCATCGTAGTAGGCATGGCGACCAACCTTTACAAATTTCCCACTGTGGTAACAAGCAAATTTGACAACTAGGGCCTCCTCTTCAAGACCACTGCATCAAATTTTCACAATTTTAATATTATTAAATCTTTCACACATTTCGTCGAACACATGGTGGACATCAAATAAAATTACAATCTAATCATGTAAATCTTATAGACAAGACATGAGTTATATCATACAAACAATGCTAGACAAAATCTATCAACTACAACAACAAAATTGAATAAAGATCTAACAAATACAAGTTAAAAAAACGCTATGTACCTCATTGTCGAGCTCACTGATTTCGTAAAATGCAACCAACGAATCTGAGTTAATCTCCAAATCAAACACAAATCAAACAAGGGACTTGTTCAAGTTCTCCTTCGCTCCTCCATCTCTCAGTGTTTCTCTTTGTTTTACTCTCGAATTTTTCTTGTTTCTTTTGTGAAGGAAGGAAGAAGAGAAACCCTAAATCGAGAAAAAACTCAATTCCATATACGACGTCGTTTAGATTTCGGCCTAAGAACGCGTTTGAGTGTTAAACGACATCGTTTTAGTGCTTATGTGTCGTCCTAGTCATCATCCCGTTAACGGCACAATAACACCGTTTCACGATTTGGGGGTTTAATTCGGCTTATTATAGTTAGTGTGGGATATTCAAATTGTATTAGAGTTTAGAGGGGGATTGGTACAGGGGGAATCAGCCGTTTTTGGCGTGAGTATTTTATTTCAAGAGCTGACAAACCCTTTGAAGATAAGATACATTTTTTACAAGCTTTAACTGGATATACACCCAATGATGAACGTGTGGGTAAGCGAGTAAGCTCGGGTCGCCAATTTGGGAGTCCAAGTTCAGGTGGTTTCCACTATGGTAGTTCTTCTGCACGTGGTAATAATTCATGGGGTCAAACTTTTGGTGGTCAATGGAGTCCTACTTTTCAGCAATGGGGAACACCACCAAATGCTCAACACTGGGGTTCACCCAGAAATGCTCCGCAATGGGGTACACCTCCAAATGCGCAAAAATGGGGTTCACCATCAAATGCACCACGGTGGGGTTCACCTTCAAATGCCCCTCGATGGAATTCTCCATCAATTGCTCCGCAATGGAGTTCACCCTCAAATGCTCCGCAATGGGGAACACTCCAAATGCTCAACAATGGGGTACATCACCTAATATGTTACAATGGGGAACACCTCCAAATGGACCACAATGGAGTGCACCTCCAAATGGCTAAACTTGGAGTTCTTCCCCAAATACGCAACAATGGGGTTCATCATCAAATGAGAAACAATGGGGCTCATCATCAAATGAGCAACAATGGGGCTCATCATCAAATGGTTTACACTGGGGTTCTTCGCATAATTCTTCACAGTGGGTCCCTCCGATAAATGTCTATCGTGGATTTGCTCTGGAAACTGAAACTGATAAAGCAAAAAAAAATCAACACAACGTTTCTGAAGAAACACCAACTCCTACATCAATAAACATTCAAAGGGGAGTATCACTTTGGTTTTACGAATTATTCTTCAGTAGAGCCAAGACCGAAAACGCGTAGACCTGGAGGATTATTCAAAATTTGGGGAAGCCAACGAGGACCTAATTTAAATGAAACTCATCAAGGCGATTCAGGAGATGCAGAATAGTTTATGCATGTGTGTTATTCTGAGTGATTTTTTTGTTTTTTTATTTACATTTCAATAAAAGTTTATGTATTGCATCATATTATATAATGACATTTTATTTATTATTGTTCTAATTTTTTGAATCTCTTATCTTTCAAATTTATGTGTTTCGTATAAGCCAACTGCGATCACGAGGAGTCCAATTTCTAAGTTATGAAGAAATAATTGAGTTATGGAATTTGGAAAATGAGCAATTTGAAGAGTTAATAATTCAACCAGCACTGAGTTACTACAATCGATATTTTCAAAGAGGACCAATCCAAACAGACGGTGGT
Source organism: Camelina sativa (assembly GCF_000633955.1). Classification (NCBI taxonomy): domain Eukaryota; kingdom Viridiplantae; phylum Streptophyta; class Magnoliopsida; order Brassicales; family Brassicaceae; genus Camelina; species Camelina sativa. The sequence goes on along the minus strand of NC_025687.1, from coordinate 22,155,276 downwards.
TTAGGGTGGATAAATATTTGGCATCGTCTACAAGAAGATGATGCAACTTGTCTACAATTACTACGAATGTCACTTAGTACTTTCAGAACATTGTGTGATAAGCTACAAACAATTATGGTTTAAGATCAACAATGAATGTAAGCATTGAAGAGAGTGTGACAATGTTTTACGGATATGTAGTCATAATGAAGTTCAAAGAGATGTTGGATTGCGATTTGGACGAAATCAAGAGAAAATGAAGAGAAAGTTTTTTGAGGTTCTCACAGCGACTGAGTTACTTGCTTGTGATTATGTCAAGACTCCAACAAGGCAAGAACTATTCCGAATTCTCGAACGACTGCAGATAGATCGAAGATATTGGCCATATTTTAGTGGATTTGAGGGAGCAATGGATGGGGTTCATGTATGTGTTCAGGTGAAGCCTGAATTACAAGGAATGTATTGGAATCGACATGGTACACCATCATTTAACATCATGGCAATATGTGATTTGAATATGTTGTTTACATATGTCTGGAATGCAGTTCTCGCAATGGCACAAGATAGTGATTCTGAATTTTCTTTGCCTCCAATAGAAAAATATTATGTTTTTGATTCTTGCTCCATATAGATCTTCACGAAACAGGATTGTTCGGTATCATATGTCACAGTTCGAAAATGGTCCTCCTCCTAGAAATAAACAAGAACTATTTAATCGATGTCACACATCTTTACTCTCTGTTATTGAGAGGACATTTGGAGTTTGGAAGAAGAAATGGAGGATTCTCTGTGAATGTCCTAGATATAATATTCATGTACAAAAAATAATGGTAACGGCTACGATGAGACAACATAATTTTATCAGAATTTCAAATTTTTCAGATGACGATTTTGCAGAAGTAATGAGAGAGACAGAGATTACTAACACAAATTCTGAGTTTGATATAGGGGATACAAAATCTGCAGAGATAGCTGATGGCAATCTTATGGCAAATATCAGAGAAAATATTGCAGATATGTTATGGGAAAATCAAAGTACTCGATATTAGTTTTTTTTATTGTGTTGTATTTTAAATATTTTTCTGTTTAATGTTTTAGTATTTATGCCAATAAATATATTTGTAGCATTTTAAATTTAATATGTATACATTAAATATTTTTAATGATTTTATTTTGCATAATTATAAATAACATGTTATATAAATACAAGTTTTTGTTTTAATATGTATTATATTATGAAAAATATTTTATTTAAAATTTTTATTTTTTGCAATAGAAATATTTGTCCGCATTATTTGATCCGTTTTCACCATTCAAACAAACATTTTTGAACCGCTAGATCCGCTTGATCCGCACTTGTTTTGCTAGATCCGCTTTTGTTCCGCCTGATCCGCTTGATCCGCTCCGCCCGATCCGCTTTCTTCATTCAGAGTCTGGGTGGCGATGGCCGAGTTATTAGTTTTTCTTTTAAACATGCTTTACATAAAAGCTCACCAGATTGAATAATATTTTGGTTTTTTAGTGGATGACCATTTGAATTTTTTACAATTTTTCGCATCATGACTGAACCAGTAAACTTTGAGTTTACTGTAAAATAAGATGCAATCAGATTTATTTTTGTGCAATATATTCCAGAGGATAACATTGCAAATTATTCCAATATATGTTTTCTCTCAGATGTGATGCAAGAATATTCAATGCAGTTTTTATTTAGAGTCTCTATATGATATCCATTTCTTCGGATATCTCTGAAACCTATCAAGTTTCTATGAGGCTGAAGAGAATATAATGCATCTATTCAAATTTGTTCCCTTGGCATTGAGAAATTGACTTTGCCAAAGCCTTGAGTGATCTTTGTATTGCCATATATAAAGTGTACGCTTCAAGCGGAGTCCTTTATTTAAAAACAGGAGAAAAAAATTATGCTAGACACATATCTCCATCCTCTATGTCAAAATTTGACATTTTATGAAATTAAGCATTTATTAAAATATGCATTATTAAAATAACACAAAATCTTACAAAGGTTTATTATATATTACAAGAAAACCATTATTCAAAAAGACTTTTATGTAAAACATAAAGTACACATAAAACTATTACAAGCATATCATATCTATTGATTTTTCGCATGATTTCCTGTTTTCACGATCAACGAGAAAATCTGTGATATCATTATGGTTTTCGTCATTTTTAGGCCATGGAAGGAAGGTCCAACTTCATCAGAGATGAAGTTGGCTTTAACATCTTTTTTTCCCTTTTGAGATGCTTAATATAGATCGTGGCCAAATGTTTTAGTATACGACATATTTGAAACTAATGTCATTTCATGTTGCATCTATAACAAGTACTCTCATCTTGTTTCCTCAAAACGCTACCAACATCATTTACCTATAGACTTTTGTTGGTTTTTCTTGCGTTGAAGTTATTAGAAGAGAGAACCCTTCCCTTTCCTCGTCCATGACCGCAACCACGGCCTCGACCGAGTCTGCGTCCTCGTCCTTGCCAATTATTATGGCTGGATGTAGCAACATTCACTTCTGAAAGTGGATCTAATATAGTTGGACGATTTTGATAATTTATCATCACGAGTTCATTATTTTGTTCAGTAACAAGAAGAACTTGAATTAATTCAGAATATCGACTACATCCTCTCTCAATATTGTTGCTGCAGGATTACATTTGTAGGATGAAAAGTTTAAAATGTTTTCTCGATCATATCATATAGGAAAAATTCTCTCCGTAGATAATCATCCTAGAACTTATTCAGAACATAGGGGAATTGTATTCACGTACAGTTTTGTAATCATGGAACCGGAGATTTAGCTATTCATGTTTGACTTTTGGTAGGATCAAATATTTGGGTGATCAAACCTATCTTTGAGAGAGATCCAGAGGTCTACGGGATTTTTCTCTCGTGATGTATTCATTTTTTAAACTATCGTTGAGATGATGACGCAAAAACATCATGGTTTTTGCTTTTTCCTCTTTGAAATATTTTTTTATGGATCAAAGGTTTTAAGAAACTCATTTCCTTTTAGATATATTTTTATATCTAATATTCATGTCATATAATTATTTCCAAAGATATCAAAAGCAGCGATTTTAACCTTTGTCATGTTTAATATGATAACTAGAATTGATGACAGATTGGGAACCGCTCATGTTGATAATATGTTATAAAACTATTATCTAATATATATTCACATAAGATAATATTATTAGATTATGAAAATAGTAAAGAGAGGAGACGAGAGAGTGAAGTAGATTTATTGCTTCTTGTTGTTGTGTTATTAGACTATGTACAATGGTTTTCATATTACAAAACCCATTTTTTTATTTTAACACTCCACTTCATCTTCTCTCTCTTCCACATCATAATTCAACACACATCATTTTTATCCTCTACAATAGTTTTGTTTAATAAAATTACAACACCTTACCCCACCAATTTTATTTCATATTTTTCACCTTATTTGTGTTTATTTTTTTGTGATCACATATTATTAATCATATTTAATATCAAATGAAATTAAAATAATTAAAAATTAAATAAATTTTTATAATAAATTGAGAATTTTTTTTCTCAAATAAAATATATATATAGTTTGCAAATAATAAAAACAAGAAATAAAAATAGCCATTATAAAAACACAAGAGGTTATGAAGGTTGATAGCAAAAATATAGTAGGAAATATGAGTTTTTTTGTAGGTCCAAATTAACAAATCTCTATTTATAGAGAATGAAAATGATGAATTTTAGTATAAAAATATTTAAATAAATTTTTGGATTCTATAAGATAATTGATCTCAAATAATTGGGTTGGATAAAAGAAATCTGAAATCTTACCATCCAATAGAAACACAACACATTTCCTTATCTAAATATTATCTTACAATTAAAAAAAATAAAAATAAACTTTTTGTTCAAAAAAAGAATTAAAGAAAAAACCAATAAAAACTAGCCTTGTGGCAAGCACAACCCAAACTTTTGCGAGTTAACACCGTTGAATGGCTTCGACATAGTTGGCTCCACCTCATCACTTTTCTTTTTTTCAACTGACCATTGTAATGCTATTGAATAAATTATTCAACAGCTGAAAATCTCACCATTGTAAGTAGTCTTATTACAATGTGCAAAATGAACACATATATATAGGTGGCAATTATTTGAAGAGGAAGTAAAAAATTAAAAGATATGTATGAATAATATATATGCATCTCTCTAGTAGATAGATAAATGTATTTTTTAACATCATAATCTTTTCAAAATAGCAATGATGATTATGTAATAAAAATATATTTAATCGTTGAACATATACAAAATGTAGATATATCAAATGTCTCGTAGCTACACAATAAAATTCTCACAAATTATGTAGATACTATACTATTAACTATTTGATTGTACAGTTGAGTTTTTTCTTAAAAGATTGTCCAAAATCAATAGGCCCAAAATGCATGTTTATAAACGGTACCAATATCAGCCCAGACTAAACGATTGATATCTCCATAATAAATCAAGAGGGAAACCACATTTCACCTCCACAGAGTTAACGTAACACATTACACATATATATTACAAAACTTTCAACTCCTAGTTCTAGATTCTAGTTACACAGATCTAACATCTCTACTTTTAGCCAAAAATTTTCTCGGTAACATACTTAGACGGAACACTAAATAGATATCACTTAAAATAGCATTTTAATCAAACTTAGTCCTAGGCCTTACATGTACGAAACATGTCTAAACGACTATCTTCAAGTCGAAGCGAATACGCTAGTTTTTTGTACTCTCCCCAAGTAAATGTTTGGTACAACCGTGGTTGATTCATCATAGTAATCAACGCCGGAAGAGGCCCAATCTTCGCTTGAAGCGGTGGTCCGGCAAAGTACGCCGTTGAGAGCCGGCTCTCTTCTCCGGAGGTCAATGCTCTATGTCGTACACTTATAAATCTTCCGTTCGTCATCACCTTAACATTCACACACCAACTAAATAAGTAAATGACTAAAAAGAATATTTCATTATTATGTGACAAAATAAAAACATGCTTGCTATTTAGTATAGGTTCGGTTCTCTCGTTTGTTGATTTATAAGTAAAATGGTTATGGTTCAAGTCCATACAAGATAACTGAAATAATTAATTGTATATAAAGTAATGGTTTTAGTTTTTTCATGGCCATAACAATTTCTTTAACCACCACATATAAAAATGAAGTAATAAATAAAAAGAAAATGTAAGACCATCTGCATTGAGCCAACACTCTCTATGTTCTTAACAATTTTAAAATAGGGTTTAATAGAGTGGGCTTAGATCAGTGGAGATGGTTCTTGTGCAAAATCTGTTTTAGGCAATCTTTTGTCCACGTAACACCACCGGAGTGGATGAGAATTTTGCAAGAGAAATAAAATAATATTTGTGTTTATTTTTTTTTGGTAGGAATAATGTTTGTATGTTTTTATTAATAAAGTTTTTAAACTTTGTATTAATTAAATAAAATGTTTGTGTGTTTTTATTAATTAATATGTTTGTTTTTTTGTGTTTTTTCATTTATATCTTTCATGCTATTTTCTTTCATAATAATTTGGAATTGTATTTTGTGTTGGTTTTTATTTCATACTCAATTTTAATATAAATGTTATTTTTAAAAGTTTTTCAAATTGTAATATATTTTAGATTATTATATTGTTAAATCTTATAATCTTAAGCATATTTTCCTAATAACCAACTTCTTAAATAAAAAATCTAAACTAATGATTTTATATTATTTTAATAATATTTTTACCGTAAAAACATCCAAAACAGTTCTATGGAGATGCCGAGAAGACTCAAAGAAAAACAAGACACCTACCTGTAACAAGTCTCCTACATTGACGCAGAAAGCTGAAGGGTCAGGGGAGACAGGAACCCACATGCCATCTGAATTAGACACTTGGAGTCCTCCTACATCGTTAGATCTAAGAACTGTTAATATCTGAGGGTCGGTGTGTTCACCGAAGCCAACTCTGGTCAGTGGCACAGATTTATCAGAGAGTGTGGCTCCACCAAAGAACTGATCCGACGGTGGATAATGATTCACCCTTAAAACGGAGTCACTATCGACGGAGCTGATTAACCTACTGAAGGTGTGAGATGGGACACGAAGTCCCTCAGCCGTCAGATCTAAAATCTCACGAGCCAACTGCTTAACTGCTTCTATGTAACAATTCACTGCCGAGCTGTCAAACATATACGTCACACATCAGCACGAGATTCATTATTTTTTGGTTACTTATAGAAATATACGAAATATATCCACGTTACCTTAATATTTCTACTTTCAGAAAGAAGTTTTTTTTTCCAAAGAAAATGATTGAATAGACAAGAATGAATCATTATTGACTTAAGTACGAATACATATCCTGTTGAAATATAAGTACGACTACGAACATGTTATTTTAATATCGTTACAGATAATTTCAGATATGGTACGGTGTATATTTTATTTTTATCTAATAGTTGGAATATTATATAAATACTTCATGTCATGTATATCACGTTGATTAGCACTTAGTAGATACACAATTCTTATCCATACACTGTTATTGAGACAGGCTACGACCCAGAGCTAAGACTATTACATTATTTAGTTTATTAACTCTGTTACTTTTGGTTTCTCCAGACTTCTAGTTCTGGTTTAAAAGTCTCCCAAAATATATGAAATATAAACCAATAACTAATTAAAATAAATAAAAGTGGACTGTTTGTTTATAGTATCAAAAATCAATGCTGGCATGAGGTAACTGTCCTCTTTTGCATAGATGCAATACCTACAAAGATTTTTTTGTTTTGTTTTCTTTGTGTGTGCACAAGATGTAGACCTACAAGTTAACAGTTAAACTATATCCCTACAATTATACTGTTATAAATATATATAAGCACGCATTAAAAATTAATTAACATAATTACTTAAACATGCATTTTGCCTACATTTGTTTTATCATAATAATCATATGCATTTATCACATTAATATTTTTCAAAGTTTCTTAGATACTATACTAACTTTTGAATGTATCCAGCTATACATGCAATTATATATTGACATGAAAATGCAACTATATTGTTTCATTCGAATATTAGTCGTTAGGTGTACATCAAACTCGAACCGTATATTCCTACAAGTATAGAACTATAGATATTATATACGTATACCTGAAGGAGAGCTGAGAGCGAAAGGCAGGGTCGTTAGTGTAAAGAAGCAAATACTCGACCTCACCAGTGTCCCCATTAAGCCCGATGTCCCTAAATCCATACCGGAAAGGCTGGTCAACCGGTCGGACCGATTTCTTCTCGTGAGCCGGCTTAGCGAAGAAGTTTATAGACTCTTGCTCCATCCTTGAGATGATAGTTTGGTCTACACCGTGGTTGACCACTTTGAAGAAGCCGAGAGTCTCACAGGCTTTGACTATTTGCATCGACACTCGTGATCTCTCCTGCGACATGTCTATTATTGGTATGTTTTGATCTACGGCCACGATTTTCTGGGACCCTTTCACCATTTTTAGAGAGAAAAAGAGATAGAGAGAGAGAGAGAGAGAGATTGTATGACGGAAGATGATAAGGAAGAGTTTAGTGTATGTGTAGAGATATATTTATATTCACACATGAGAAAGAGAGAGAGAGAGAATTTTTTGGCGAACCAAAATTCACGTGCATGTATTAGGCACCAACGGGTTTATATATACAACTTTCTCATGGAATCTTATAAATTTATAAGGAATAAGGTCTAAGGTAGATAGTTAAAGGAAAAGAGAAAAATGCTGATGCTGATGATGGCTAAGACTTAAATTAGATTTTGCTTCTTTTTTTTTTTTTACTGATCTTTTGAATTTGGTTGCTTTCTTTTTGTCATGTACAAATTATTTCACTACTGCTGATGATGGCTTTTTTTAGCCATTTAGCTACAACTTTACAGAACAAAATTTACCTTTCTTTTGTTGTTAGAGAGGAAACCTTCGTCTGTTATTAAGTCGAATCCTTTTTACTTGCATGTGGTATGTATATATCTTATACTTATTCAAATACATTTAATAATGACTTATCTCATATGTTATGCTCAATATGAACCCCTAAATTTATATCTAACTTAAAACTCGAGATCGTATATTAGAACATTCTAGTAAGTAGTAAATATTGTTTTCTTCTCACCTAACATGTTAATATTTTTCCCACGCCTTTTCATGTAAGAATGGATACTATTCTCCAAAATATTCGTCGTAAACCTCTTTCACATTTATTAATTTGTATTCCTCGGGATATTCAGTTGATCAAAGACTTCTTGGCCAAAGTGGAACCCACAAATTCCCAATTTGCAAAAAGAACTTTGACTTCTTTACTATTTCAATATCCATAATACATTTTTATAGTTTTCTTTTCGGAGTCATACTTTCCTCTAGTTAAATTATAACAGACGACAACCTATGTCAGATAATATAATAAACGACCGGCCGGCCGATATAATATTATTCCCAACAAAATTCTTGAATGATTTACAACTCAAAAAAGTAGATATTGGCGGTGATATCTTATGACAATGTTATATTATATTCGATTATGGATCATTTTATATTCCGTGGGTTTCTTGAAACTGCAAAGATATTGGTGATTCTTTATATAACCAAGATTTTATAAAAGAAAGTCAAATGCAAACTAGATAAAAATAATACGATGGGTTTGAATGTGGTCGGATGAAGTTAATGGAAACCAGTGGTACATTCCTATATATGGATCGAATATGTGGTGTGTTTTTTTTTTATATGATACAAATATATTGACCACCAACTGCTACATTTATATACATTGGGTTCAGCTTTGTAGCCAGACTTTTATAGATAGCTTCATTGACTCGTATTATATATTAATTTCAAAGTACTGTATAGTCCATTTATAGTGTTCGGATGGAATGGAAGTAGTGGATTTAAAGATGAGATCGGCATGGAACTAAGATGGAACCTATGTGATAGGTATGAGGTAAATGCAATATAAATATTAATTTATAAATAAATTAAATTATATTTTAACAAAAAAAAATAGAAATGACTAAAAAGGAAAGAAAAATAAATAAAAGAACAAGAAAAATATATTAACATTTCTCTGTTACATATATTTATTTAGTTATCTCCTTTATCAAAAATATATTTTAGTTACCGATTGCTATATATTTAATATCCCACTGTCACAATCCAAGCTCTTTTTAATGATTGTCTTCTCCAAAATTTATATTTTTCCTTTTTTTTTTTTTGACCACATTTATATTCTTCCTTAAGAACAGATAATTTGGTTTTGTTCATATTCTAATGTTAAAAGAAGAAAAAAATCAATAATTGAATTGTTTAATTATTATATGGTAGTAAGATATATAGCTTAATATCGAAATAACTGAATAATTGTTAAACAAAATAAACTGAATAAAGATTTTATAAAATAATGATAAAATAACTGAAAATCTAGTTAAATTAATCACATCTTTTTTTGAAATTATTTAGATCTTTATTACGTGAGTGGTAAAAGATGAAATCACTTTTCATTGATAAATATTTTGAATGATAAATAAATATCGGAATCATACAATAAATATTTTAAATTTTGTAGTATTATTAAGTCTAAATATTGTTTCAAATATATTCGAGTTTGGTAATTGTATCTTCTAATTCATTAAAATCTGCAAAATATCATGATAGGATCTGAATTTTAAAGCGTACGCTTCACTACAATTACCATATAGACAAATTGTAGTAGATTCTGCAAAAATACATACTGTAATCCTTTTACTGCACCCAAACATCCTATAATCCGATCCTGTCACCATTAAATGCACGAGTTATAATTCTCTGCAAAAACCCATCCAATTAAACGACCTTTTTTGTTACCATTAAATGTACAAGTTCAAATTCTATGAATGTATGTATATTGAATGTGTTGTAACTTGAATGTCATAGGACTGTGTCAGTTGATTCATTATAAACTTTCTGGACCATTTATTCCCATTTTTCCAAAATGTTAGAAATAATTATGATTATTTTGAGGAGCACCATATATACTATAAATGGGAAATGCTTATAAATACAGTATGAAACGTTGAGAGTCTAAATCTGATTCTGCAGGAGAGGTGAAGAGGTTAGATGTTAAAATCACATTACACTTCACTTTCCCAACAATTATTCGATTCACTCTCACGTCAAATCCACATATTATTCGTAGAAGAACACACATATATATATATATATATATAACATTTCATACCCAAAAAAGAAGAGAGAACATATAGACACGTTACACGTAGCAGTTGCACATGGAGTTACGTTGCCATAGTTTATTTGTAGTAAAAAACTGAGATTTTGATTTTGACCAGTCAAAGAAACTGAATAGTTGGGCGTATCATAACTGTAAACAACTACTACATGGTTTTTTAAAAAGTGCCCTATTACAAACTAACACACATAACTATAAGTTGCAATTTTACTACAAAGAAGGTAATTACTAATAATGTGGTTAAAGAAGACAAAAGATAACAATAGTTCAAATTTTTAGTGAAATTAAAAAGCGGTTAAATGATTACAAGCAATTGAATGTTAAATTTGTTTTCTTTAAAAAAAATTCTTCCGTTTGTTTGATTGGTACAAGTACTTCTAATCAAGTATCAAAGCCATTATAATGTATGTAGGGTTTTTCAATACAATAAATTAAACGGGGAGTTGAAATAGTATTTACTTTTGCCACAGTATATCTGTATATAATCAATCAATCATATAGCATAAGTTACAGTAATAATAAAAATTAACAATTAAATGGTGATGAATTTTCTCTTTTAAATATACACATTAATATATAAAATATTGCCTACCTACCTAGAAGCGATACATATTTGTAAGATTTAATAATGAAGATATCCACCTTTTTCAAAAAAGTATATTAGAATTACGACACAACATGAAACGTTATATAATGAAGCTGATAGAGTCAACCACTAAATGAAATAAAATAAAATGAATATAGAGAAGAATACTAATCTAGCTATCCAATCTAATTATAAGCACGTTGGTGACTACTTCCATTACGTTCTTCACAAAGAAAGATGATGAGTGAACAAAATTTATAGTAAACCAATCGCACAACCATTTGCATTTTTCTAATATTACAAGCTAATATTATTTTTCTAAAATCACAACCATTTGAATTTTGCAATCATCATTTTAATGTTTGAAACAGATATTATTAAATTTTAATTATTATCAGATATTTAATGTTGAATGATGGGTGATGTGATATCATCATATCCGGCCCGCCCCTCTCATCAAGATGGAGAATAGTGCATCGTACCCCTTATGTTTCTTGGAAGGTCATGGATCTTGGGGTTAGTTGCTTCTAGTTGTTCCTTCATCTGGATCGTCAAGATGTGGTAGAAGAGGAACTGTTGAGGAAGATGCGCACCATATCCATATGTGTCCCAAATGGAGCCAAAATTGTATATTATACGACCTTAATTTGTTGCAAAGATCGGATTAAAAAACAATAATAAAAGCGTAGGTTAATAGAACAATCTAGTTTCACTGATATGAAATAGAAAATGATTGAATTGTTATAATTTATCAATAAATCATTTTTAAAATGTGTAAAATTAGATATTCGTTAATCGTGATCATCTTTGGACTTTGGAAAGTTTACTTCAAATTTTTTAATGTACTTAAAGCACATAGTTACCATGTTTTTCTGGAGATACTTGAAGAAGCTTTCGTTCTTCCATTCTTATTTTGCACCATGAGAAGCACGTTTCTAACCATTTATCTCGTTGGAAAATTTAAGTTTACTAAGCCCTTACATGATTTGTGCAACTATATTATATACGTACAAAGTGATAAACAGGTCCATTTCAGCCCACAAAGTGAGAAAAAAGTTTATGTCAGCCCATTTAATAAAATTTGTAGACCATTCCACCCAGCCGAAGTCCATGTGAACAAATCGTTTTCCTAACAAACAAAGATTATTCAAACGTACGTGAACTGTAGTTTTGCGAAAAAAAAAGAAAGAAGAAGAAGAGAGAACATACATTGCGTGAACAGAGATTTTAACGGCCAATGAAATTATAATGAAGCACGCAAAGAAACACAGATTTTTTATATACGATAAATTCTTGGCAGCAGATAAAGATTGCTTCATTGTTCGAAACACAGAGATAATTATCTAAAATATTGTACTGTGAGTTTTATAAGTTTTAGATTGACTTTATTTAATCTGTTAATATGATTTTAACATTCTTTTTTTAATCAGGAGTTAAATGCATATTAGATAAGATATATAATTTCTTGTATATCTGATAAATTATAACTATACGATATACTGTTTCGTGTATAACAAAGGTGTCATAACTCATACGTTAACCTTGAATTGTTCAACCTAACCCTTATCATATAAAATCAAAAAGACAAAAGGCTTCTCTGTTTGTTTATCATAGTATAGGAGATGTATGATGTATTCTACAAAAATTATAACTCAAACTTAGTTAGTTCAAGAGCAAATATAATATTTGAATCAATTAGAAAAAAAACGTACGTCGGTACGTGCATGATTAGTTTATAACATTTATCGTTTGGTGATTGAGTAGATACTAAAAAACAGAGAATATTCAATTCAACCTAACACTTCTCAAATAAACTCAAAAAGACAAGAAGACTTTTCCGTTCATTTCTCATAAATCCAAAGATGTGTCCTCCTAAGAATAGTAACTGAAATCGTCAATTATCCACGTGGAACTCATCTACCAGTTACAAAGCCACGTGGCATTATCCACGAAATCCTTTCCGGCAAAGAGGGGAGACTTCTTTTGCTCACTCAAGTCCTAAAACCCTATAAATAAATTACATTGAAACCCAAAACAAAATCAGATCATTAAAGAACCAAACCAAAAGAAAAGAACAAAAGCCAAAACACTTTTAGACATGGCAGTCACCAAAGAGAGAAGAAGCTTGTTGGTTTCAATGGTGATGGTGTTGTTCTTCCTCTTCAACGCTCAACTTCTTCAAGTCATGAGTTGTCCCAATGATCAGGGCCATCAGGTGACCAACTGTACCGATCAGGACAGGAAACTATTGGAGTTTCCGTTGAATTTGGAGTACCTTGAAGCTGAGTTTTTCTTGTTCGGAGCGTTAGGGTTTGGTCTTGATACAGTCGCACCAAACCTAACAATGGGAGGGCCAAGTCCTCTTGGAGCTCAGAAAGCTAATCTTGATCCTTTGACAAGAGATGTTGTTTTGCAGTTTGCTTGGCAAGAGGTTGGCCACTTGAGGTAAAACGTTTCTTTTTAAAGTCATATATATAGTGCTTTAGAGTTTATAATTGTGATTATATCATCTGTATAGGAGTTATGGGTTAATTAGTGTTTAAATATTAAAACACACAATTTGTTTTCATTGTAGCTATGTAGTTACACTAGGAATATTTTTTTTAATTGCTGGCTTGGAGAAGTAATTTTTCTACCCAAGATGAAATGTCTTCAATCATATATTCTTTATAACTGAAAAACGTGTAGGATATTTGTTACATTTGTACATCGTAAAAATTAAACTCTCAAGAATCCATCCAAAATTAAAATTAAATGATTGGTTCGGTGTATATATTTAATTAGACAATATTTTTTAGCTTTGTACATATCATATGTATAAAATATGTAAAAACGAATAAATCGTTTCTTATAAATCGCTATATATGGGTATTAATTTACCACTTAACGAGTAAAATGTCTCAGCTTTGAGATTCTTTAATTATAATTTTTTTTAAAATGTAATTCGCATTAACATGATCTTTATAAAAAAAATGACAGGGCAATCAAGAAAACGGTGAAAGGGTTTGCAAGGCCACAACTTGATTTGAGTAAAAAAGCATTTGCGAAAGTGATGGATAAAGCATTTGGAATAAAATTTGTGCCACCATTCAATCCTTATGCCAATTCTTATAATTACCTCATTGCTTCGTATTTGGTCCCTTATGTTGGTCTCACTGGATACGTTGGCGCTAACCCTAAACTGCAATGTCCAGCCTCAAGAAAGGTAACTCCTTTGATTCGGTATATTGGTCTCTTCTTATAACCACATATTAAGGTTTTAAATACTTATATTAAGCTTTATTAAAATAAAGGAGTCTAATTAAGCTTTATTAAAATCATGAATTACTTTTCATCCACGATAAATGGGTTAAGATAATATTTCATTGCATATCATAAATATAATAAAATACACACTCTTTAGGAGTTATATCTAAAACTTCGCCTAATTGAAAAGAATGTTAGGAATTAAAAAGAGCGTTAGATATATTTCAAAATGTTAAATTGAAAAGAAAAGTAATTTAAACATGGTTTACGAGTGAGAGAGATGAGTTTGTTCTCTATTGTTTTTTTTTATAAAAAATATTTGCATTATATATGTTACACTTATGCAAACACTATTTTCAGTTAGTAGCAGGACTTTTGGGAGTAGAATCGGGTCAAGACGCAGTGATAAGAACGATGTTATATGCTCGAGCAGCACATGTTGTATATCCTTACGGTATCACAGTTGCGGCTTTCACGGATAAGATCTCGGATTTAAGGAACAAACTGGGAAAAGCGGGAGTGAAAGATGAGGGTTTGGTCGTACCTAAAGCCATGGGTGCTGAAGGACAAGTGGTTGGGAATGTTTTGGTCGGTAATGAGTTGTCTCTTTCGTATGATAGAACACCTGAGGAGATTCTCCGGATTGTGTATGGAAGTGGAAATGAAAGTGTTCCCGGTGGATTTTACCCTAAAGGAGCTGAAGGGGAAATTGCTAAGTCATATTTGGTTACTACTAGGAGTACCGAGGTCTAGTTTCAGTTGGAGTTTAATTTTCTTTGTAGTTCTTAGGTTTTTGGTTATATGTAGGAGACTAAACATAATAATCATCGTGTTATCAATAAATGTTGTGAAAGCGAAATTTTCATAATCGAAAAAAGTTCAAAAATATATGAAAATTACATTTTTAGTGTTTTTACTAACCTTCATTAATTATGAAAGAATATTAGTACTTTGGCAATATATAATCACCATATGGACACAATCTACTAATTAAGAGGATTTTATGGAGTTAATGGTTATTTGAAGTGAATTCGTTGAACAATCATCATGTACATAAAAGTAAACTTATGTTCTCTTCTTATTGGTTGTTTAGCATTAAATTGGTTTCTAAATTAATTGTCTCTCTTAAATGTATGATTTGCTTGAGATTGCTCTATAAAATTCTCTTAATTAGAAGGGGGTATTAAACTTGAGATTATTAGGATTTGGTAGGATTTTTAATATTTTAGAATTATGAAAGATTTTAGAAAATTTGATTGTGTTTTTAGAGTTGTTCTACTAAAAAAAATGAAATGTGATTCTATGAGATTCTATTAGAGAAGGTATTGGTTTGAGATTTAAAGAGAATTTTAATGACTTTAAAAGTTTTGTAAAATATGTTGTTATTCAATCAAAACTTTTTTAAAACTCTTTTATAACTTGGTGTTATTAGTTGTGGATTTGTAAAAAGTTTTTTAAAATCTTGATAAATATAGTGTTATTGGATTAAGAGTTTTATAAAGTCATTAAAAGTTTTATGTTATTCAAGTAAAACAAAAGAATCTTGGACTGTTAATGAATTCAAATATTATGTTATTGGTTTAGGATTTTATATCATTTCCTTCATAACAAAAGTCATGAAAATTCTTTCATAAAATAGAAAGATTGTGAAAGATTTTATGAAAGATTTTACAAGATTAGGAAAAACAAATCAGCAAGATTTTAAAAAACTTTCTAACAATCTCTTAGAATCCTTCATTTTCTACTTTATTTAAAGTCATTAAAATTCTCTTTAAATCTCAAACCAATACCCCCTCTTAGATTCTATGAGATTTTATTAGTAAAATTTGAATGGTTTTAAAATATTTTACAACACCAAAAAAACAAAATTCTATACCATAATATTAACTAATCGTTTATTTTTGTTTGTGAAGGTGGAGGAGGACGTAACTTTCGTCGCCACCACCACATTACCTAATCTGGTCAAGCTGATCCACCTAATAACATATTTAATTGTTAAGACTTGAATCTACTGAAGTACTCACTAGACTCAAATTGGACAATGACTTTGTTTTGGTACGTTTTTCATTAAAAATGATTAGAGAATCACTTAATTTAATTAAATTAACCTATACTTACGATTTTGCCTAATGACCATTATACCTTTCAGTCGACCACTAAATATCCAGCAGGTCGGGACGCGGATCCTGTATGACCCGTAAACAGAAGAAATAAAAATCACGAATCTGTTTGTATTCCATGTTTATAATATTCGGATCATGTTTTTGATTTGGTTCAAGAATAGTTATTTCCGTTACCAAACAGAGTTATTCGTTAGAGGCAAACACTCAGACTTCATTGTCCTTTAAGGTAGCTAAATTAAAACCATATATGTTAATTACCAAAAATTATGATAATTGCTTAATTAACGAGATTGATCTTAACAAATAATCTTTCAGTATAATCTTCTAAAAGAATTATTTTGTGATTCAGTTAAAATATTTGAAAACGAATATTCATCTTACCAAATCTTACTACATCGCTTGATTTTCGAGATTATAATTTTTCTCTAATCTTTTACGATAAAGTTTGAAAAGGAATATTCATCTTCTAGTTGTAACGAATCAAGGAACTAAATTTATTTTGCGTATATTAGAAATATCAAATTTTAACTTCGATGTGATAACATAAATCTACCTAATTTGACTATAAATATATTAAGAACTTCCTATTGAAATATTATACTAAAAGAACACATTTTAAATTCGTTTGACAAAATGATGACTCTCCCTCTTTCATACACTCCCTTGAAAGATCTGAAACCATACAAAAATGCTTGGCGTATTCAAGTTAAAATTCTCCATAGTTGGAGAATGAATACCGCTAAACTTGGTGAATCAATAGAACTGATTCTGACTGACGAAACAATATACATTTTTAGTATAGGTTTAATATTCCTATACTAATCGATTAATATCAATTCATTCTAACTGTGTTTTTTTTTAGTTTATATAGGGTGACAAAATAGAAGCTACTGTGAGAAAGGATCATATCAAGAAGTTTGAAGCTGATTTGGAGCCTGGAACTTGGAAAATTATATCAATTTTTGGTTTGAATCTATGCACAGCCTACTTGCGTCATTCTCTTATAAAGTATAAGATCAGTACCAGATATGGTACCACAATTTCTCCTTCTGGTATCTGATGATCACTACCTATCATTCACATCATTTGATAGTATACTTGCTAGAAATCTTGACAAAAATCTGCTGCTAGGTAATTTAAAAATACATATATTTTGTTACTACTTTAGAAGGATGAATTTATTAACCGTTTAACACTCTTGTATTATCTATATTTGTAATGTAGTATTTTATTTTTACTTATTTTCTTTATTTATATATTGTTTATCTGTATATTTGGGGTTATATAGTGTATAGATTTGTATATTTGGGGTTATAGCTATCCCTCAAAGATGTCCATAATCCAAAAAAAAAAAAAAATTATCTTTCTGTGCCAAGAAAAAGGAAATTTAAAAAAACAAATTACTAAAAATAGATATAACTCCGTGCTGTAGCACGGGTAATTCCCTAGTTCTTGATTAAATCCTTCAACAAAGAAAAAAAAGCTTCAAGTGAGATGAAGTATAGAGGAAGAAACAAAAGGAAAAAGATGAGCTAAAGGAAGAAGAACAGTGTCAACGACACATGAGGAGAAGAAGGAATAAATCATCAAGGATGTTGGGCTTTGTGGGGGGTTTGTGTGTGTTGTAAGAATATATATATATATATATATATATATATATATATATATATATCCAAGTGATCCAATTTTTGAATGTAGACATTTTAGAATCAAACGAGTTCATGTTTGTTCTCTCTCCTTGCATCTAAATTGTTTATAAGCATGATTCAAAATTGTTAACTATATATACGCTTATACACCACCTCTTCATACATTTTGTATTGCTAGTTAATTATTATGACAATTCGTCCTGCGGACCCTGCTAGCTGGTCCAACAGACTGTCTGTGGACCCCGCTAACCCCCTGTTAGCCGCCTAAACGGACCTCAAGCTGGCCTTGCTTGGCATTGATTCTAATCCTTCATTGTGGATTTGGATGAATAGTTCATGTCTACAATGAAGGGTTAGGATCGATGCTCTGCAGGGAAAGCTTGGGGTCCGTTTGGACGGCTAACGGGGTCCACGGACGGTCCGTTGGGGACAGCTAATAGGGGCTAGTGGGGTCCATGGGACAAGTTGTTACAATTATCCCATTTTTTA
The DNA here is from genome assembly GCF_000633955.1 of Camelina sativa. NCBI lineage: Eukaryota > Viridiplantae > Streptophyta > Magnoliopsida > Brassicales > Brassicaceae > Camelina > Camelina sativa. The sequence goes on along the minus strand of NC_025687.1, from coordinate 22,136,909 downwards.
AAGCTTGTCATTTCTTAGATTGCTCTAATAGTTGACCTCACGTAATTGTACGTTTCATTGAACAAAAACAACACTGAACCACTAGGTTGCAAGTCGTTTGATTGCAAAGATTGATGAAATTCTTCCTGCATTGTGCATATCACTAAATGTGAGTTTTCAAAACAGAGAAAAGAAAAAAAAGACTTAGAAATCATATACTTTTGACGTTTCTAGACAAAACCAAAACTGAGAAAACAAAAAAGAATTACCCAACAAAGGGAATAAAACAATCTAAAAATAAAGTATAGTCATAGTATTGCATAATGACCCTATATTCATAGCATCAGTCCACATGCTTGCAACTATATTTGCTCTCCATGTATTAGCGAGCACTCTTTGTTGTTATTGAGTACCATGAAATTGATATTTTTCTTCATAATTTTTTGATCAACGTTAGTTTCTACGACAACATCATCTTCTGGAGAAAATAAATCGGAACGTCATTCTTTACGGAGATAATTATGTAAACCAACACAACCAATTACTAACTCTACTTGCGTCTTATACAGAAAGGGTGGTGCATATTTGAAGATGTGAAATCTTGACTTGAAGATGCCAAAATCCTCTCTATTATATTTCGCAAGCTAGAGTGACGATTGTTGAACAACTCATTTGGATTTACAGGATCTTTTCCTTGTCCTCTAAAGTCTTGTAGATGATAGCGAGTACTTCGAAATAGAGCTAAAAAACTGTGTCGATTGGCGAATCCAAAATATCCTAGGTAAAATTTTCCTGGAGTTTAAAATTATAGGTGAGATAAATTGCAGATATATAAGATAGCAGTTTAGTTTTATACAAATATAAGTGAGACATACCTTCAGGAACTACTAATTTGTTTGTGTTTCTTGTTAAAGCATCATGTATTACCTTGCATCGTGAGTTGAACCTTCCCACCCGCTAAGAACATACGTAAATTCTAAATCAAAATTACATGCAGCTAACACATTTTACGATAATTGTCCTTTTCGATTACGATAGCTATATGTGTCTTGTCCTGGTATCATTGCAAGGATATGAGTTCCATCAATAGCCCCCACACAATCCTAAAAATAATATAAATAAAATATCAATGATATAATTTTTTGAAATACTTGGAAACAAGGAGAAGAAAAAAATTTATAATACGTTAAAATACGGATAAAATCGAGTGCTGTTTTTTATTTCTGTAGGAATTGCAAGAGGCCTAGCCATAAAGCTTGGAGCAAGTGCTTTTAACGCCTTTAGAATTGTGTTAAAGCTCCTACTTATTGAGAATTTTGATCTCTAGAACCTATCATCAGCTACAATGTACCTCACATTTTGACCAAAGATTAACAAAAATATGGCAAGCATTTCTTCAACAGAAACTTATGTTGTGTCGGTTAAATCCATCTTCAATCTAAGAATAGAGCATAGTTTCAGAACTGCTTCTGGATACATACGATATAGCTCTCAAAAATGCCCACACTCTTTAGTTTCAGCCAACGCCTTCAGTATATACTCATGTCCAAGTGTTGTTGCTGATTTTTTAATCTGGCGTGGTATCTGCGGTACGAAATATCAAGTTCTTGCTAACAAAACCAATAACATAATATCAACATCTAACTTGAAATTTCTCTTTCTTTTTCTTTTTCTTCTAGATTCTATCTTTCTTGAACAATGCGATCCATTGTTGAAATCCTACACACAAAAAGAATAACATAGCTATAAATCATAACAAACAGATCCTAATCAAGAGAAAAAAAAATGAAAGCAGCGAATATATAAGTTACATAAGCATAATAGAGAGATAACTGAACGATAAGCATAATTTAGTCACATTTTCGTAAACAAAACGATACAAAAGCATAGAATAATGAGAATATTTGGAACTTACAAGCAAAAACTGATGGCTGGTGTGTGGAAATAAAACAAATGAGGGTGAGCATCAAATAGATATTAACCCTACCTCTAATGTTTTTTGCCCGCCACTATGTCCTAAAAATCTATATTTTACTCAGCAAAAACAAATCTTATAACTATGTAACATCCGCGAACCAATTAATGGGTTTTTAGAATGGATGTCGATTGACACTAAGGGTGGTGTCGGTCGACACCAACAATTTCTGGTTTAATGAAATCGTTTTAAATCGTCATTTTGGCACGGTTTGGTTTAAGTGGATCCCAAACAGAGGTTTATAAGTGAGAAATCGACATGAGGGTTTCGGGGATTAACACTTTTAGCCGCTACAAAGAAAAGTTAGAGAGAAAAGAGAGAAGAGAGAGTGTTATTGGGAGATTTTGGAGATTCAAGGCTTGTTTGGATAGATCTGTCTCTGAGGAGTGGAGATCTTGTGCTAGGAACGAAGGAGAAGCCTTCTAGAGTGTTGGATTCGTCAGTTTTGGACAGAATCTTCATGCAAAAGAGGTGAGTGCATGACCATGGTTGATCTAAGCCTGAGAATATTTTGTTTTGCTTGTTTTGTGGCTGTTTGTGTTGTTTTCTTGTGTTCTTGTGGTTGGTTGTTGGTTTCCATGAGTTTACAGGAGTTTGTGGTGAGTTTCGGACGGTTTGGAGGATTTGGGAAGCGGTTCTGCGACTTTTGGCTTTGAGCAGATCGTGTCTGCGGAGTCGGTGTTGATCGACACCAAGTAGGTGTTGGTCGACACCAAGTAGGTGTTGGTCGACACCAGGGGAGGAGTGTCGGTCAACACCAATCTTTTAAGCAGACGGTTGATAATGGTTTTTCCTGGTTTGTTTGTGTTTGTTTGTTGTTTGTTAAAAATTGGTTTCCCATTTGCTTGTGTGTATAGTCCAGTAGATGGGAGGATTGCCTCACTAAGTATTTGTGATAATACTTACGCATCTCAATTGTTGTGTGTGGTGTGCAGGTATGTGACATGGAATCATGGCAATGAGGAGGAGGATGATCTAGGGTCTCGTTTGTGTGTTGTTGGTTATGATATTGATGTTGGAACCTTCGATAGAGTTATGCTAGGTTGAGAGTTAGAATGGTTAGGGATGATATGGTATTAATGACATGTTGGTTTGTATTGCTGGTTTGTTTCCGCTGTGTATATTCGTGTTGGTTTAGTGATGTCTTGTGGTTTCATTTGGTTTAATTAAGTAGTATGGGATGCTTAATTAATTATATATTGTATTAAAAAAAACGGGCCGGGTTGTTTCAATTTGGTATTAGAGCGTCTACGGTTCTAGGATGGTTTATAGCAGTTTAGGGATTTAATTGGTTAAATTGATCTCTATGTTTAATTGATGCTTGATGTTGTGTGATTAAATTATTTATAATTAGTTAGTCAATTTGTTTGTGGTATGGAGTCCTAGTATCATCCTCTTCGAGCCTTCAATGAGATTCCACGGTAAGTTGTTTTGTGTGTTGTTAGTTGTGTAGTGTTGTTAGCTTCTGTGCGGGAGGTGCAGTTGGCTATTGGCAAGTTGTTGGAAAGTGGGGGATCACGCCGGTATCGGAAATACCATTGGCGGTGATTTGTCAAAGGGGTTGTGCTGGAAATGGAATTCCAAGAAGTTAAGATTAAGATTTAATTTGGATTTTTCTTTTGGGACTTGTGTGTCAAGTTAAAAAGAAAATAGGTCAGAAATTCTATAAAATGGAAAGTTTCCATAAATGGAAAGTTTCTAAAAATGGAAAGTTTCTAAAACTGGAAACTTTTATTGGAGTTAGAACTTGTCTATTTTTGGAAAGGGCATGTGTAAACCCTAGTGGTTGGGGGGTGTTATAGAGTTGGCCCGAAGAGTGGTCATGGTGATGGTGATATTTTGGGAGGGAATATGGTGGTTAGTATGACATTGCGATGTTTTACGCGGACCACGGAGGTAATTTTAGTCGGGAAGTGCTTGGAGACGTCAAGACTTGTTTGCTCTAGGGGCGGTGGGTCCTAAACGACTCATTAGGAGATGATGGTTCCCCTGTATACCGATAGCTTGAGGGATGGTGGACATTGAGAGCGGCATACGAGATGGTGGTTCTCCTGGGAGATGGTGGTTCCCCTGGTACCGAGATCTCGAGGGTGACGACCCAAGAGTGAGACGGTATGGCTCGAAGACAGTGGTCTGAGAGTGAGATCGGTATAACTCAAAGGTTTTGAACTGAAAGTGGATGAGTTGGGAGCAAATAATGTCTAGGACATGTGAATGAGCATAATGACCGAATGTGGGTGTCGGGGTTGATGGTGGTTCAATCCTGGGTTTAGTGTTGACCATTGGGGGTCAGGAATTTCTTTGACCGGTGGGGTCAGGATTGTGTTGACCAGTGGGGTCAGGACTTTGTAGACCAGTGGGGTCAGAATTTTTCGGACTAGTGGGGTCAGAATTTTGCAGACCAGTGGGGTCGTGATGGTGTTGACCGGTGGAATCAGAAGGATATTGACTAGTGGGGTTGGGATGGTGTTGACTGGTGGGGTCGGGATGGAATGACCAGTGGGGTCAGGATGGTTTGGTCTAGTGGTCTCCTGGTTGCGGCAGCCCGGATGGTTGGTTGGTGTGAACCGTTGCGATGGTGGTTGAATGATTTTTGGGGTCGAGTGGCAGTGTTTGGCAGATTCGAGAACGTATATTTTGTTAGGGGGGGAATTTTAACATCCGCGAACCAATTAGTGGGTTTTTGGGATAGGTGTTGATCAACACCAAGGGTGGTGTCGTCGGTCGACACCAAGGATGGTGTCATCGGTTGACACCAAGGGTGGTATCGTCGGTCGACACCAACAATTTCTGGTTCGATGAAATCGTTTTAAATCGTCGTTTTGGCACGGTTTGGTTTAAGTGGATCCCAAACTGAGGTTTATAAGTGAGAAATCGACCTGAGGGTTTCGGGGATTAACATTTTTAGCCGCTACAGAGAAAAGTTAGAGAGAAAAGAGAGAAGAGAGAGTGTTCTTGGGAGGATTTTGGAGATTCAATGATTGTTTTGTGAGATCTGTCTCGGAGGAGTGGAGATCTTGTGCTAGGAACCAAGGAGAATCTCTATAGAGTGTTGGATTCGTCAGTTTTGGACAGAATCTTCCGGCAAAAGAGGTGAGTTTATGACCANGGTATGGCTCGAAGACAGTGGTCTGAGAGTGAGATCGGTATAACTCAAAGGTTTTGAACTGAAAGTGGATGAGTTGGGAGCAAATAATGTCTAGGACATGTGAATGAGCATAATGACCGAATGTGGGTGTCGGGGTTGATGGTGGTTCAATCCTGGGTTTAGTGTTGACCATTGGGGGTCAGGAATTTCTTTGACCGGTGGGGTCAGGATTGTGTTGACCAGTGGGGTCAGGACTTTGTAGACCAGTGGGGTCAGAATTTTTCGGACTAGTGGGGTCAGAATTTTGCAGACCAGTGGGGTCGTGATGGTGTTGACCGGTGGAATCAGAAGGATATTGACTAGTGGGGTTGGGATGGTGTTGACTGGTGGGGTCGGGATGGAATGACCAGTGGGGTCAGGATGGTTTGGTCTAGTGGTCTCCTGGTTGCGGCAGCCCGGATGGTTGGTTGGTGTGAACCGTTGCGATGGTGGTTGAATGATTTTTGGGGTCGAGTGGCAGTGTTTGGCAGATTCGAGAACGTATATTTTGTTAGGGGGGGAATTTTAACATCCGCGAACCAATTAGTGGGTTTTTGGGATAGGTGTTGATCAACACCAAGGGTGGTGTCGTCGGTCGACACCAAGGATGGTGTCATCGGTTGACACCAAGGGTGGTATCGTCGGTCGACACCAACAATTTCTGGTTCGATGAAATCGTTTTAAATCGTCGTTTTGGCACGGTTTGGTTTAAGTGGATCCCAAACTGAGGTTTATAAGTGAGAAATCGACCTGAGGGTTTCGGGGATTAACATTTTTAGCCGCTACAGAGAAAAGTTAGAGAGAAAAGAGAGAAGAGAGAGTGTTCTTGGGAGGATTTTGGAGATTCAATGATTGTTTTGTGAGATCTGTCTCGGAGGAGTGGAGATCTTGTGCTAGGAACCAAGGAGAATCTCTATAGAGTGTTGGATTCGTCAGTTTTGGACAGAATCTTCCGGCAAAAGAGGTGAGTTTATGACCATGGATCCTTTGTTTTGCTTGTTTTGTGGCTGTTAGTGTTGTGTTCTTGTGGTTGGTTGTTGGTTTCCATGAGTTTACAGGAGTTTGTGGTGAGTTTCAGACGGTTTGGAGGATTTGGGAAGCGGTTTTGCGACTTTCGGCTTCCAGCAGATCGTGTCTGCGAAGTCGGTATCAATCGACACCAGGGGAGGAGTGTCGGTCGACACCATAGGGGTGTCGGTCAACACCAATCTTTTCAGCAGACGGCTGATACTGGTTTTTCCTATTTTGTTTGCTGTTTGTTAAACATTGGTTTCTCAGTTGCTTGTGTGTATAGTCCAGTAGATGGGAGGATTGCCTCACTAAGTATTTGTGATAATACTTACGCATCTCAATTGTTGTTTGTGGTGTGCATGTATGTGACGTGGAATCATGGAGATGGGGAGGAGGATTATGTAGGGTCTCGTTTGTGTGTTGTTGGTTATGATATTGATGTTGGAACCTTCGATAGAGTTATGCTAGGTTGACAGTTAGAATGGTTAGGGATGATATGATATTAATGACATGTTGGTTTGTTTCCGTTGTGTATATTCGTTCTGGTTTAATGATGTCTTGTGGTTTGAGTTAGTTTAATTAAGTAGTACGTGATGCGTAATTAATTATATATTGTATTAAAAAAAACGGGTCGGGTTGTTTCAGACTAGAACATCAATATATTTTGACATAGCATAAACGTGTATACATTTTTAAGTACTAGTACCTAGCACAAAACATGTATATATATACATATTCTTTGTTTTGTATTTCTTTTGTGAAATATATATTTATAGATACATATATGATATCTCTGGTTCTATTTTCCTATAAAAGTGAAAAATAATATAATCTGATTTATATGTAAAATGAAAGAAATAACCAAGACCAGTCTTAAATAAATAAAAAGAATAAAGAAAAGCTCATCATGTATTACTAAAATGAAAACAAACAAGTATAAATTATCGAATATGAAAATCATCTTCAGTCCATGCATTAACCTTCATTTTCATGGTTTACGAAGGTTTTGTATAATCCATCCCTTGCGATCTGCTATCGACATATGAACGAACCCATATTTCATCCCTAAGCTGTGAATGAGTGTCATGGCTTCGTAACGCAAATCTTCCTCTAAATCAGGAATTTCTTTGATAGCTTCCGACACATTATTAGCCTTATCCTCAGCTTCTTTTTCTTCAGATTCCTTTTCCCACCTTTTCTGTATCATGTCAAAAATCTGGTGACTAATTTATGTGTTCACTTCATCAGAATTATTGATTGAATTAAGTGTAGCAGTTCTAGCTTTCTTTCTATGAGGTAGCTTTTCCCCTCTTCTTTTCGCTAATGAAGCAAAAACTTCGTAGGCTCTTTCCTCTTCATCATCCTCAACTTGATTACGATTTGAACCATTTATCCTTTCATTGTCTCCAACTTGATATGTATCTTCATCAATGGCATCACCTAATCCCATGACATTTATGCCTGTTGCAACATTTGTTGAAATATCATGTATAAATCTCCGAAATCTTCAAATGTTTCATCACGCAGATGAGTTTTATTTGTATAAGCCTATTCAAATCATAAAAACCATTTTAGTAATTTTGGTACATAAGAAACACTACTATATTCACAAACTTTATACTATATACTTTCTTGCCTTCAAATAGTCATCCCATACTTCATCTTTAGCTATGAATTTCTTTGTTTCAGGATCCCATCCAAAACCAGAGCTGAAACAGAAAAGTTCTGCCAAGCCGTTGTACCTACCTTTCAAGACCTTCATCCTATTTGTATACTCCTTATATGTTTTTTTAACTCCAAGATTTTTGTTTAGAGTTGCTAATACTCTTGTCTCCACAGTTAATTTGCTGAACTTGCAACGAGCATCACGATAACCATCATTAATTGCATCAACTAGCAGCTGCACTAACATCTTGCTTTCAGGTTCTAACCAATGATTATATGGATTTTTATTTTTTTTCCACTACCTGTGAATTTTCCATTGTACTATGGCCACACAATACAAAAAAAAACAAAGACACTCCTATGAGTTCTGATAGACCCCAAACATTCATAATATTATTAAATGGTCAATACGTTTTTAAGCTAAACTAGATTTGAAATTGCTTTCAATGGTATCTACTAGCTATAACCATGTTCTCTTATATATTTCATGATACAAAACGTGGAAATACAAAAATTAAAGTAATTCAGTAGGAAAAACTCACCTTGACAGAAACATAGATGAACTTCAAGTATGATGATAGTAATTGTGCACGGAAGAAGAAAGCTACAGATCGATATATATATATATATATATATATATATATATATATATATATATATATATATATACACCAATAATTTAACCCTAATAAGAAAACAATATAAAAAGCCCATAAACCATGATCCACTGACAAATCGTAGTACAAAAACAAAATGATTTCTTTTCTCATGTGATCTCTTTTCTTAAACTCAGTTACGCCTTCCCCTATGCTCTCCACTATACTGCAGAAACATCCATGGACACAATACCAATATTCAAACCAGTTGTCTATTTCTTAACTCAATTCATAAATAACTACATCATAGAAGACACTTGACCAATGCCTATACCAAGATCCTAGACAAATTCAAATGTTGCTAAATCACACTAGTCTTATGCTAACTGCTAAACACCAGAACAATGTTGCCAAATCACACTAAGAACGACAATATAACACTCAATACCACATCAAATTCTACATATTCAAAACTAAAATGTGGTTATAAACAGAAGTAACTTACCCTGCAACTTTATGGCCAAATATTTGTGGCAAAAGAGCCTGTTCCAATGGACTCCATCAGAGCTCGTACAAGCCAAATTCAATACAAGGTTTATTGAAAAAAAAAAGAGAAACTGTAAACCTAAGATTCCCAAGCATAGAGACCACTACGACAGAATCATGAACAAACAACTTTAATTCTGATTTCAAGAGGTTGATCGCAAGGAAGATTACTATTGGCCATTGGATTCAATCGATTGCAGGAGGAGAAGTTACGGTTTTGAGAGAGAGAAAGAGACGATGCTTCAGGTTCACTAGGGATTAGAGTTCTCTGTTGGGTTGTATTGACTACTTTTTTTTATATAAGAAATCCTCAGAAACATATGATTTTGGTACTCATATTTTTCAACTAAAAAAAAAAAATCTTGTAGAATCATTCAAAGTAGCATTTTTTAAAAAAGTTGTAATATTTTGGAATAATAGTAGATTTTAAATAATTTTTGTTAATCATTGATTGAATAACAAGAGATTGTAAATTATTTTAAATGACTTTACATAGATTCCAAGTTGACATAACATATAATTTTAGAAGATTATTAATAATCATTAATTGAATAACAAGTGATTTTAAGAATACTCTAAAATCTTCTAAAATACAAGTTTATATACCTCTTTTATTCACCCCCTCTTTTATCCATGCTTTTAAATTGGTTTCAAAATTGATTATCTCTTTTAAATGTATGATTTGTTGGACGATTACTCCATAAATCCTACTAATTAGACTTTCTACTACTTAAATTTATATATACGCTTCCCATATACTTATATACATGCTTTCATCTTACTTATTCTTATTACTAACAAAAATATATATATATATATATATATATATATATATATATATATATATATATATATTGCAGTCTGCCTTAATCCAAGTTTCTATACTCCAATACCGTGTTTACCACTTCTAGGATGATCTTCAAGAGTGGACTATCTACAATATATCTGAATTCCAAGTGGATACTAGCTACCCACAATACAAACTTAAATATCATCCCTACATTATTATATATTTGGTTGGAACTATCCTTACATCCATAGAAGTAAACTCATCCGTGATTCCACAAGAGATGTTTAGGTTCGACTACATAGCAAAATTGTAGACTCTTGCTGGAACTAATCAACATTTACCTGGTAGTGTATCCTTAATATTTCTGTTTATCATCATGTTATCTGCTCATATATTTATCTACTCATCCCCTTAACATGTAAATATTCACCTACCAGATGTTGTAGGGGTACTAACAAAGATTCAAGAGAGCAGTTTAGATGACACATTCTCAGAAGAAAAAATACTTTATATTTTAATCTAGTTGAGTAAGTTTTTGATTCATCCCATCTAACTTTTGCAAGTCCCTCCCCTCCACCTACTACGTTTCAATTTACCCAAATATGCAGTGGTAACAATGTTCGCATCATGGTATGGGATGGTTGTGCAGTTGAATTTCGGAAGTTATATGCTTCCATTGCTGGTAAATCAACAATTCTAATAATCACGGCTGTCAACCTATGGAGGTAAACAATCGAAAATTTCCCCAAATATTTACCTCCCCCAACTTAGCATTCCCACAATTTGTTTGTTGTTTATTTTTCAACTGCAAATTTTAACCTCCCTATCCACATGTTTGCCTAATAATGCATGCAACCTATCATTGAGCACAACATATTCAACGCGTTTTTACAGAGGAGATGAGTATGAAGCAATCAAAGTTTGTTCAAAAAGGTTCATCTTCCACACCTAAAATTACAACATTCTAATTATTTTCCTTTTCTTTGTTTGAGAATATATCCCTCTCCATTTAAAGCTCCTCAGTTCCCTATGGTGTACCACCTGTTATTAATGGAGCTAAAACTCCTAAAAAAATTGAAACAAGTACCATTGCAGAGGCTCAAAAATTTGTCTCCACCTCAACTAAACATGTCAATTTGATATTCTAATTCCACTATTTCCATTCCTATACTCATTTCCATGACCCATGAATTCTATTATAAATGTAGGAGAAAGAGTTCTAATGCACAACTTCCACTGTAGAGATCGTGGTTGAACGTGGGTTGAAATACATTGCATGTGGCAAGTGTGGGTTAAAGCTTTTCAAATCTGGATCTTCCCTAATTTGCAAACGCTGCTCTGGTGAGCCTATTAGTATTGTCAAGAATCGGGTGGGGCTGGTTGTCTCAGACGGTAAAGAGAAAACAATATTCGTCATGCTTGATGAACCCACCACCCAATTGATAAAAATTGCAGTTACAGAGTTGATTGACTCTTAGGTTTGTCACAAACTAACCTCACCCTTCCCTACAGCTCATGTAATATTTTTGTAATAAGATTGACGCATTTCTATAGCTTGTAATGAAGGATGGGATTCCTAAAATATTCACCGAGTTAAATGGGAGGACATTCGAGTTTGAATTAAAAATTATCCGCTACAACTTCAGTTCAAAGTACGAGACATATACTGTGTCTCGGATTGTTAGTGAAGTCCAACAACTACCCCCACAGACATCAACCTGTTGTAATGAAGCTGATGACCATAACCAGACCTCAGAGACATTAGAGAACCATTCCACCGTTGGCCAACAACCAGCCACTAAAATATCAGTGGGTAGGTATACTATTTGGCCGAGTAGCATATGTACCACACATATAATTCCTTTTATCTCACTAACTCAATTTACCCTATATTTTAGTCTACTACGAGTTGTAATGACATCAGTGGTCATGCCTCACCACCATAGTCATCAGAGAGACAAAGCAAGAAGGCCCGGACAGGACACACCGGATAATAAAAAATATTATTTTGGGTTTACCTCTGCCTCTGTTTTGGGTTTCATCTCCGGTTGTAGTTTCTTTAAATCTCAGCATTTTACACTCATCAAATCCAACATTGTCAAACCTAAGATCACCAACAACCCTGTAAAAGAGGGCATCTTAGTCGTCACAAGTATCACAGTATGAGAACCTTCAAAGCATTTAGCATATAACATATATATATATATATA
>NC_025687.1:22067366-22124993 GCF_000633955.1 Camelina sativa | reverse complement strand
ATATATATATATATATATATAGTGGCCTATGTTACATGGAAGAATAAGTAGATCAACTGGAATCGTCAGACCCTGATCATCATCTTCACCGCTTCATTATCACTCTCACATTGTCTTCATAGTCTCAAATTTCTACCAATCTTCTTCGACCCGGTTGATTTACTCTCACATATTCTTTGTTTGGAAAGTAGATTCTAGACAAAGAAGAGAATATACATACATATATGCTATGTAAAGTATCATATTAACAAACAAAACAAAAAGACACAAGAAATAAGTTTTGGATCGTATTAAAGATAGCCGATAAAATAGTTTGGGTTTAACCGAAATTGGCATACTCAAAAAACTAACCACGTATTCTATTGGGCTTACCCATATTATATAGTTAGGAGCTACAAATACAATAAAACCTCTATAAATTAATAATGTTTGGACAATAACATTTTATGGTTTGGACAATTAATTTTTAACATTGTATGGTTTTCAAATGGTATTTAGATATGGTATATATATATATATATATATATATATATATATATATATATATGAGACTTTGTAGCCCGTATATGTTTTTTTTATTCCTACTTAAAACAAAAGAATTACCAAAGAGAAAATGGGTAAGACAAGAAAAAAAGAAAAAAAGTTGCCAAATACCCCACAACCTAGTAATAAATAATAGGATAATACTAAAAATACACTCTTCAGGAATTCCATTTTGCATTTTTAAGGAGTCTTTTTTCTTTCCTTAAAAAAAAAGAATAATATGATCCCCAGGAATGCAAGACTCCTTAGCAATGAAAATGAGGCTTAAGTCTTTTTGGAGCTCAGCAAGATAGCTAATCTTGATCTTTTGACAAAAGATATTATTTTCCGCTTTGCTAGAGCACGAATTAGAGTCAAAAATTAGTATTTTATTATACTTTACTAGTTAAATTTAGACTTGTATGACCTGCTGTTTTAAAACTCGGCCTAGGCAGCCGTATAATCGCCGATTACACGTTCGGCGGCTCCTTACCGCCGCGATTTCACCATAGTCATCCAATAAATCGGATTACCAAAAAAGAAAAATATGAGAACTTTTGAATATCTAACTATGATTTTCTTTCATAGATCTATCATATTAGGATTGAAACTATAAGAATAAGAAGATAAAATGACAAATAGTTGCAAAAGAGATAAACATGCAGCTTTAAATTAGGTTTACATATCGAGACTGAGGTAGAAGACGAGGATATTTTGATTATTTTACATTTAGTAAAGAAAAATAAGAAAAAAAACAAGTGGGATTCAAATCCCATAAGAACCGCTGGACCAGCCTTAACTCATTGTAATATGTTACAGATTTAATCTATTATACTTTTATATAGATAAAACTCCTAAAACTAATCTCCAATTTAAATTCGATTTTCCGATTAATTGCTAGGTCCTCCCTCATCGTCCCACTAACGCCTAGCGATTTTTAAAACATGATGTATACCTAACAACAACAGTAGGGGAAATTTTAGTTTTAAATTTTCAATGGTTGGATAGAAGAAACAATTTGTCTGGAAGACTATACCAAGATAAAAACGAAAACAAAAAAATTAGAAATATTATTAATACATTATTTCTACTTCAAAACGTGAAGGGTATATCTCAAAATTTAAATTCAAAAAGGAAGATATTAATAATAATTACGACTTAGAGTTGAGCATGCTGGTTACCTTCAGAAAATATGAAATACTAATAAATCTTATATTATTTGAAAATTTTCAGTGAGTTTGAAGAAGTTTTAATGATTTATTGTAAAATTATCCCAATTCTCACCTAATACCATGAGAATTATGGGATGTGCTCAATCAAACATTTTAACTGATTTGTGTAAAAATAACAAATGATGTAATACTCAATCATATATTCTAAAAATGTAATGATATCCAATGTTATTAAATTAGGGATTTGATCATTTATTTTAAATTCCATTTTTATTTAAAACACTTTGTCTATTTGGTTTTCAATGATTTTAAAGGACTTTAGTGAATTCTAGAGGATTACCCTACTAAAAAATATATATAAAAATCTAAATCTTAAGGTTATAGGTGGTTTTGAAGGATAAACCATAACATCTGTCCTAGAATCATCAAAAACATATTAAATAGTCATTAAAAATCAAATCACTTTAAATGTTTGACGGAATAAAACCTCTTTAATTTATGTACTTATAATTAAAGAGATAATTAAAGAGATATTTTACAATCCCTTGAAGTCATTAAAAATCAAATCCTCAAAATGTATTTAATAATTATGAATTTTAAGATATATTTTCAAATCACTCGTTTAGTAACATTAAATAACATAAGATTTGTTTTTCTTTTTTAAAGGTATTTTAACACAAATCACTTTGGTGTTTGACTGAAGCGTATACAGCCCCCCTCCCTAAAAATATATTTGTTGAACACAGCTCCTTTTTTAGTAAACTAATCTCAGTCAGTATATAAGATTTGAATATTGACTCTATCTAATCTAGTCTCAGCTACCACCTAGAAGGCCACGTGGAAAGAGGAGATTTTGTTTGCTATGCCCTCAAGTCCTGAAGTCTAAAACTCTATAAATACTTCTTCACCTTCGAACCAAATTAAAACCAAATCAAATCATAAAGAAAAAAAAGAATAAAAATCATAACCAAAATATTTTTAAAATGGCAATCACCAAAGTGAGAAGAAGCTTGTTGGTCTCGATGGTGTTCTTCTTCTTCAACGTTCATCATCTTCAAGTTATGAGTTCTCCACATAAGGAGAAAAAGAGCTGTACAAATAAGGATAGGAAATTATTGGAGTTTCCATTGAATTTGGAGTATCTTGAAGCTGAATTTTTCTTGTTCGGAGCATTGGGATTTGGCCTTGATAAAGTTGCACCTAATTTAACGATGGGAGGGCCAAGTCCTCTTGGAGCTCAGAAAGCTAATCTTGATCCTTTGACAAGAGATGTTATCTTGCAGTTTGCTTGGCAAGAGGTTGGCCACTTGAGGTACAATGTTTATATTTTTATATATAGTGTAGTTAATTATGACTGTATAGTGTGTTGTTTTCATAGATTTGAGATTCTTTAATTTAATTTATTATGTATATATATCTCATTGACATCATCTCCAAAAAAAACTTAAACTTGGCAGGGCAATCAAGAAAAGGGTGAAAGGATTTGCCAGACCACAACTTGATTTGAGTAAAGAATCATTTGCTAATGTGATTGATAAAGCATTTGGAAACAAAGTTGTGCCACCATTCAATCCTTATGCCAATTCTTACAATTACCTCATTGCTTCATATTTGGTCCCTTATGTTGGTCTCACCGGCTACGTTGGCGCTAACCCTAAACTGAAATGTCCATCCTCAAGAAAGGTAACAAATCTAGACAAAAAAAATCTTTACTTGATTGGTATAATCTCATATTACAACCACAAACTAAGGTTTTCGGAATATATTTAAAAAATCACATTGTAAAGTTTGTAGTTTAGGCTTTTATAAAATTGACTAACGTGTTATTACATCAGTATATGTGTTTAGAGATATTCTATCGATTTTAAGGTAAAGATTTCATAAAATATACATTATTCTCTTTAATTCCGATTTATATTTAATCATTTTTACAATGAAAGTTCTCATTACGAGTTATGACTAAAATTTCATCTAATTACAAAAGATGTTAATAATTCAAATTGTTATATTGAAAAAACAAAGTAATAGAAACACAGTTTACAGTAGAGATAAGTTCATTCTTAATTGATTTTTAAAAAAAACATCATCATGTGTACATCATATTTTTGGCAACCTCTATTTCAGTTAGTAGCAGGACTTTTGGGAGTAGAATCAGGCCAGGACGCAGTGATAAGAGCAATGTTATATGCCCGGGCTTCACAAATAATACATCCTTATAATATCACGGTCGCGGCCTTCACGAATAAGATCTCAGAGTTAAGGAACAAATTGGGAAAAGCCGGACTAAAAGATGAGGGATTGATGGTGCGTAAGGCCGATGGCGCAGAAGGAAAAGTGATTGGAAATGTATTGGCGGGTGATGAGTCATCTCTCTCTTACGATAGAACACCTGAGGAGATTCTACGAATTGTGTATGGAAGTGGAAATGAGAGTATTCCCGGTGGATTTTATCCTAAAGGAGCTAATGGAGATATAGCTAAGTTGTATTACTGATGGTAGCTGGAGTTTTAATTTCCTTTGGAATTATAGGAGAGATTACAAAATAGTAATGGTCGGATTAATGTAATACATGTGAGAAATAAATTTTCAAAATTCAAAAAAGTTTGAAAATTTCAGTTTGTTTAGTGTTATTATCATTTTTGAACATGTTCATTGTTCAAGTCTCTAATACTTTTCAATAGTACATACAAACATCGACAAGCGTCAACTAATGCTTATAGTGATTGCATATTACTTCACGGTTGTGAACTTGATCTGAAATCCAAATTTAAATTAATCAATTATATATAACTAAAGGGGACATATATCCACATAAACAAGGTGTGGTAGGAATCTATATGATATTTGAAATGTGAACATGACTTTTTGTATCCATGTAATAGTCGGCAACAACAAAAAGCAAATCATGCCACTTCGAGTACTTGTGTATGGTGCTATTATCTTACTAACTCTACTTTTGCATTGTAAACGTAGACTTCTTGCGATTCCTACGTTCTAAACAGCATGACCATTGCTCTTCACATAGGATTAAGTTTGGTTGAGAGTTGAGATGATCTTATTATGAAAAGATTTGAATACCTTAGTGTTTTGAACTAAAGGTTTAAATTAGAAGCGATACACAAAAATGCAAAAGAAGCTCTAAAGAAAGAGCATTAGAAACTACAGGTAAATTGCTGGAGAAACATTCATTAGTTATTGACTCACTAAAAAAAGGTACAAAAAGAAAAAATAGAAACAGCAATGCATAAAACGAAAAAAAAAGAGCCCCTACTTTTAAACTACTCTCGTTGCTCCATAATAAACTTACATAAACCTCAACCAATGATTCAAATCTCACAACACCCAAATTTTTTTTTTAAAAAGAAAACATAAAAGCTCTCTCTGGTTTCATTGTGTTGTCTTATCAGATTCGAATACTACCTCTTTGGAGGTCTCTCATCATCGTCATCACTACTATCATCTTCATCTTCTTCAGGACCTCTCTTCCGCTTTGGAGGAGCAGCCTCTGATTTCCCAGCACCACCCGAGTGATCGTTCTCATCGTCATCTCCTTCATCAATATCCTCCTCCACACCATTCTCTTCCGGCTCAAAATCACTTGCATCCTCCTCATCTTCAGCTCTACCAACCGGCCTCACTAAGTACTCTGTTCCAAGATCCGCCTACACAAAATCCCCACATAACAAAACCAAAACATAAACACCATCTCAGTTTCAAAACCTTAAAACCAAACTTTACTAAACCAAACAACAGTTTATAATATCAAAAGCAAGAACAACCCTATTCAGATAAGTACCACAAAAGTATAGACTTTGAAAGATGAACATGGAAACCTAAATTCTTCACACCTTTAAATCTGATTTGAGTACAGAGAAAGAAACAAAACAGAGACTTTAACCAAAACCCACTTTTTTATTAAGGGTAAGAAAGCATAAACCCTAATTTGGGGATAAAACAGAACAATTTCTAATTACAGTTAAGATAAAATTTTCCAGGAAAAGTTCAAAGAATTTGTTAAAAGGTGTCTAGGTTAAACAGATCCAGTCTTCAAACAGAGGATTCAAAGCTATTGAAGCACATATATAAAACCCTAGATCTACAATTTTCATCTCAGAGACAAAAACCCTAAATCAATTGAAACAAATCCAACTAAATTGATACCTCATCTTCAGCATCTTCATCATCATCATCATCATCATCATCGTCATCGTCGTCGTCATCATCATCGTCAGCTCCGTTTCCATCTTCATCACCTTCCTCATCTTCATCTTCCGCTGATTGTACAGGAGGACCAGCTAAAGACTGCAAGACCTGAATATCATCATCGTCATCGTCTTCCTCCTCCTCATCATCATCATCTCCTTCACTTCCATCTTCTTCACCTTCGTCGTCGTCGCTACCTCCTTCACCACCGGCTTTAACTTGCTCTTCTTCATCACTATCGTCGTCGCTTAGAACTTGAATCTCAGGCTCTTCTTTGTCTTTGAAGTCCTTACCGTCAGTCATCTTTCTCTCAGTTTACAAGATTTTTCCCGAGAAAATAATTCGATTTTCCTGGAGAATTTTTGGAGAAGGAGAAGAAAGAGAAAAGGGTTAGAGAAGGTTCGACTCATGAGCTTGAAGCAGTACCGTCTTTGAGATCAGATCTGAACCGTCGAATGTTAATTTCACGAGGATTGATGACGTGGATTGTGATCCGACGGTTTAGATGAGAGAACAATGTGGTTTTGATGAGTAAGGGTAAAAAGATGCCTCAAGAACCACAGCGGCGGGCCAAAACCTGAATTAAAAATAAAATAATTCATTATTTCTTTTTTTAGGATCACTCACACGTGCGGCTTGTGCGAATAATTAATTAGAACCACTTTTTATTTTATATTTTCTCAATCGAATATTCTAGTTTCTAAACGTAGGTAAATTAAATGAGACCCAATATGCTGTATAATTAAGGCCCAATATCATATACTTAAACAATAGATAAACTGGATATTGCCATATTGGGTTTGATACAAAATGTAAAGAACACAAAACTTTGTTTTTTAATGTCTCCCAGCATTTATTAAAAAAAAATTAAAATTACATTATAATAGACCGTGGGACCAAAGAGCCCAATACATCGTTTCGAAAAACCTGATCCAACTCAGACGAAACAGAATCTAAAGAGTGAAAATCAAGTGGTAACAAAAAAGTATGGTTAGCCAATCCATCAGTTAGACGATTAGCCTCCCTATAAATATGAGTAACACGGACTGACCAGTCCTTTACCAAGAAGTCGTGGCACAGACGTATCAAGAAAGACAGGGGGTGAAGATCACTGATCCCTGTGTTTAGAAAACCCACTACTACAGCCGAATCCACCTCCAGCTCAAGGCACGAAACTCCTTTATCCCAAGCGGTACATAAACCATAATAAACTCCCCAAAGCTCTGCAAGAACTGCTGAACACCGACCCACATTCAAAGCAAAACCCCCACACCACTGTCCATCACTGTCCCGTAACACGCCTCCTGTAGTTGTGGGACCTGGATTACCATGTGAAGCCCCGTCAGTGTTCATCTTCATCGAACCTATACTCGGTTTCTGCCAACCAATTATATGCTCAACCCGAGTTCGCTTCTTAGTTAAGTCTTCCCCTCTCTGGTTCACAAGTGCCACCTCTCTGGCTAAATCTCTAAGAAATCGCACTCGATCCCTGCACTTCTTATTCTCCCCAAAGACATTACCACACCTCCATTTCCAGCCCCACCAGGCGGAAGTCGAGAACAGAATAGGCCATGGGACTCTATCAACTATCCGTGCATCCGACAAGTTTGTATAAACCCATTCCCACAGGGAGTTGACAAAGAAATCTTGCTGTCTCTGCGGCGGAAGCAGACGCTCCCACACTCCGCGCATAGCCGGACAATCACGCAGAATATGAATAATTGTCTCCCATCCACCTTTACACACCGAACAGATAGCCGAGTCACACAAATGTCGACGGTGACGTTCCTCATTAGTCATGAGTGCTCTGTTACCAACTAACCAAAAGAAAACCCGTATTCGCTTAGGAACTGGTACACGCCACACCAGCTTAAAGAGTAATGACATATCCGGTCTTGGAGACTGATCCCGCGAAAGCATAGCATACGCCAAACTAACGGAGAATCTCCCATCCCTTGTTTCTCCCCAAGAAATACGATCCTGAGCACCCGTGATTTTATCCACCACATAATTTGTAAGTTCTAAACTTTATCAAGCGGAAGATAAGGAGAGATCTTGGCAAAATCCCAGCCCACACCATCCCTCCACAAGTCACTAACCGTCAGCATCTCCTCAGCCACTGGCAAAACCCCAATCACTGACTCCTTTAACGGTACATTAGATAACCATTTATCCGACCAAAATTTAATAAATTGCCTGTTACCAGGCACCCAGCGCAGACCGTGAAGAACAACGTCCCGAAGACCCATTCCAATGCTCCTCCATGTCGAAGACCAGCTTGATTTCACCAACAGCCAGTGTAAACTTGAACTATCCCTAACATTATATTTACTCCGAAGAACACATGCCCACAAACTCTCTTGGTCATGAAGAAGTCTCCAACCAAACTTTGCAATTAGTGCCTTGTTCATATTCTTGGTGGTCCTAATGCCTAGACCTCCCTCCTGTTTCGGCAATCAAACTCTCTCCCATGGTAAAAGATGCATTTTTCGTTTGTCCTCTATGCTTCCCAAGAGAAACGAACGTAGAACTTTGTCCAAAGAGGCCAGTACAGACTGAGGGAGCAGAATCGTACTCATAGAGTACACAAGTATAGACGAGAAGACCGCCTTCGTAAGCGTTATTCTCCTAGCCAGATTCAGAGAATGACTCTTCCACCCCGCCAACCGTGAAGACATTCTTACAAAAATGTCATTAAACGTCTCTTTGTTCATTCTTTTGTGTAAAACAGGCATTCCCAGATACTTACCCAGATCAGGTGTAACATTAATACCACTATCCTCAATAATGAGTTTACCCAAGTCTTTGGAAACATTGGCAGAGAAGAAAATTTTAGATTTTTCAAGGCTAATCTTCTGGCCAGAAGCACCACAAAACTGTTCCAAAACACTCCTGATAACTCGTATATGTGCAACCGACGCTTCTGCAAATATGATCAAATCATCCGCAAAGCAAATATGTGATAGCTGAGGGCCACCTTGAGATAAGCGGATCGGCTTCCACCTCCCATCGATCACTGTCCTATCAATAAGGTGGCACATGCCTTCCATACAGAGAACAAACAAGAACGGCGACAACGGGTACCCTTGACGAAGACCCCTCAAAGGCTTAAAAGCATTTGTCTTTTCCTCGTTCCACAGCAACGTCATAGATGGACCAGTCACACACTGCATAATCCAACAGACCCAAACCTCTAAAAACCCTGCCACCCGAAGTGTGTCTTCCAAAAAGTCCCACCTTATCCTATCATAAGCCTTTTCCAAGTCCAACTTCAAAAGCATCCACCCTTTCCGACCCTTTTTCTCCGCATTGAGTGCACCGTTTCTTGAATAACCACAATGTTATCAGTTCCTAACCTCCCAGGAATGAAACTAGACTGAGCCGGCCCTACAAGCTTTGGCATAACCCGCTTAAGTCTCTCAACCATGGTCTTCGTAATGGTCTTAAACAAAACGTTACATAGGCTAATAGGCCTGAACTGAGTGATTCTCTCCGGTTTAGCAACCTTAGCAATGAGTACAATCAACGCATCATTAGTATCTTATGGGAAAAGACCTGTAGCGAAAAACTCCAAAACAAACTGTACCACTGATTCCCCAACCACATCCCAACTTTGTTTATAAAAAACAGGTTGATAGCCGTCGGGTCCCGGAGCCTTGAAATTCCCCATCCCATGAATAGCTTGTTCCACCTCCGCAGCAACAAAGCCCCTATCCAGCGCCATATGGTCCATATCAGGAAGCTGCATAAAACCGGCACTCAGAAGCTTCTCCACCTCCGCTTCCACATCCTGCAATGAATACAACCGTTGATAATACTCCACAGCCAGTTTCTCTAACTCCTGCGGACCCGTAATCCAATTCCCAACATTATCTTTTAGCATCTCAATCTGATTCCTACGGCGATGGATAATCGCAGACATGTGGAAAAAAGTTGTATTCCGCTCCCCACATAAAATCCATTTCTCCCTGGATTTTTGGAACCACAGCAGCTCCTCCTGTTCCAAGGTCAAGTCAAACTCTTTGATCAAATTCTCCTCCCGAATCAACAACGCATCCATCAGGGCCAACTCAAGTAAAGTTTGGACATTATCCAACTCCTTTAAAAATATTTATTTTCGTCGCTGTACAACACCAAACACCTCCCGATTCCAACGGCAAAGTGTAACTTCGAGTTGTTTCAAAGCATCAGGAGTACTCAAATCCCTTCTCCAAGATGCCAACAACAGATCCTTAAAACACTCATGCTTCATCCAGGCTGCCTCAAACCTGAAAGGTCTCCATCGAGGGTCCATGACTGTCTCCGGGGATAACTGCACGTATAAGGGAACATGGTTCGAGGATAAGAAAGGCAAATGTGTAACCTTAGCCTCTTGCCACCGTAAACGAGTCGCAGGACAACACAAGACTCTATCTAGACGCTTTGCCACAAGTGTACGCTCCTCTCGTCCTCTCCGCCAGGTGAACTGCTTGCCTTTAAACCCCATATCAATCAACGGGGACTTATTTATCCAGTCTCCAAACGTCACCGAGTCCTGCGAGAGTCGACCATTCCCTCCAGACCTTTCATCAAGTCGCACAATTGTATTAAAGTCCCCTCCAACAAGCAAAGAACCTACAACACCACACATAACCTCCCGGAGCTGAGCCCACAAACCACTACGTCTGCTCACCGTGGGAGCTGCATATACCACAATTATGTTTATAACCTCCTCCCCATTAAGTAACTTTGTAGAGATAAGTTGATCCGATGAATCTACCACTTCCATCTCACCAATTCCTCCCCGCTAGAGTAACCACAGTCCCCCGCTCTCACCCGTTGCAGCAACCCGAAAAGGTAGTCGAAACCCAGACCACGACATATTTGCATCGCCCGATCTCCGCCGGCATGTGTCTCGAACAACGCCAAAACATCCGCCTTCCACTTCTTCAACATGTACCCCGTCAATTTTATAATATTAGATCTATCATTAGACTTCATACGGTAATCAGAATACCCGAGGACAACCGTTATTGCTCCCCCGCAAGCGGAGTTGCAATCGCCGCCTCACCATTCTGCAATTGCTGTGACATAACAATATCATCCGCCGTTCAATCAGTATCCAAAGACTGTAACTGGTCACCACCATCATTCGGCGTCTCCTGCACCTCAACCCTTCCTATCTCAAGTTGAGTACTATCGACCTCAAAAACTTCCCCAAATCGGCTCCAACTATCCTTATCCACCCTCAATCTCTTCCCACTCGATGAGAGTCACAACTCTCCTCTGGTTGGGCCAAATACCAAACCTCGTGCGATTTGATTTGAACAATTTAGGCCGAGGCCCATTCCCATCTTGGCCTTTCTGGCCCACTGTTTTCTTTTCTTTAAGGCCTTCTTTCACACTCCGCTTTTGTTTAGCTACACCCTTCCCCATCGAATTTCCTTTGCCTTGCACCAAACGTATCTCCTTCCGAGGATCTCTATTTTCCTTATCCCCCATCATAATATCATTCTCCCTTGATTCACGGGATACCAAATCAAGCTCCAACCTTCCAAAACTGTTTGAGATCGGAATATCCCCCGAATCCGTAACATGATTCCGATCCCGGCGAGTCCCATCTACGTCTTTCTCGGGCTCACCCGCCACAAACACCACTGGTGAATCTTGTGTTCCCATTCGCCTATTCCTCGATGTCACCAACGTAAACCCATTACTGTCCTTTGCTGGGCGCGGTGGACTCTTCACTACCGGCACCACCGGGGGACTAGCACTCACCATTGTCTCCAGAATTATCTTTGGACACGAATGAACCAGATGACCATAGATTCCACAATTCGAACAGATGTTCATTAACCCCTCATAAGAAACGAAGTATAGTTCCCCATTTATTAATATGGTCACTTTCAACGGATCACGCAAATCAACCTCAACGCACACCCGAGCAACGTAAGATCACTCACACTTGCGGCTTGTGCGAATAATTAATTAGAACCACTTTTTATTTTATATTTTCTCAATCGAATATTCTAGTTTCTAAACGTATGTAAATTAAATGAGACCCAATATGCTGTATAATTAAGGCCCAATATCATATACTTAAACAATAGATAATCTGGATATTGCCATACTGGGTTTGATACAAAATGTAAAGAACACAAAACTTTGTTAAGACACATTTTTGTAATTTGGATACTTTCTTTCGTAAACTTTAAACAATACTAATGGAAAAACTGATTTTGCTGAATTGTAATTAATTGGTTAGTGGTTATACGAAACTAAAGAAAGTAATTTGTGTAAAATTTTAAAACTCTAAAACATCAATGAAAAATTCTTGGGTTCACCCGGTGAACAATTCTCATTCACCCCCTCTTAATTAACCAATCAGAATACAACAATATGTCATGTCATATCATATTTTAAAAAATAAATCAAAACTAAAATAAAAAGATAAAACAAATTAAGGAAACAAATTATGTAGATCTTTTATTAAGGAAACTATGTTGGTTTGGGTTTATAAAAAAGAATTAGAGGTTAAACATAAAATTTTTAAATTGTATATAGGTTTGGGTTTATAAAAGAATGGTTAGGATTTAGATTTTATAATTAAATAAAATTATATGTCGGTTTGAGTTTACAAAAGAATGGTTAGGGTTTAGATTTTACAATTAAACGAAATTATATGTCGGCTTGGGTTTATAAAAGAGTGGTTAGGTTTAAGATTTTACAATGAAACAAAATTATATGTCGGTTTGGGTTTACAAAAGAGTGGTTAGGCTTTAGATTTTCCAATTAAACAAAATTATATGTCGGTTTGGGTTTATAAAAGAATGGTTAGGATTTAGATTTTATAATTAAACAAAATTATATGTTGGTTTGGATTTATAAAAGAGTGTTTAGGGTTTAGATTTTACAGTTAAACAAAATTATATATCAGTTTGGGTTATAAAAGAGTGGTTAAGGTTTAGATTTTACAATTAAATAAAATTATATGTCGGTTTGGGTTTATAAAAGAATGGTTAGGATTTAGATTTTATAATTAAATAAAATTGTATGTCGGTTTGAGTTTACAAAAGAGTGGTTAGGGTTTAGATTTTACAATTAAACGAAATTATATTGTCGGTTTGGGTTTATAAAAGAGTGGTTAGGGTTTAGATTTTACAATGAAACAAAATTATATGTCGGTTTGGGTTTACAAAAGAGTGGTTAGGCTTTAGATTTTACAATTAAACAAAATTATATTTCGGTTTGGGTTTACAAAATAGTGGTTAGAGTTTAGATTTTATAATTAAACAAAATTATATGTTGGTTTGGATTTATAAAAGAGTGTTTAGGGTTTAGATTTACAATTAAACAAAATTATATATCGGTTTGGGTTATAAAAGAGTGGTTAAGGTTTAGATTTTACAATTAAACAAAATTATATGTCGGTTTGGGTTTATAAAAAATGGTTTGGGTTTAGATGTGATAATTAAAAACTGTAATATAATATTAGAATTAACAATTTTAAAATTGGATAGTCTACAGAATTTGTTTACTTAGTTAAGATTTGTTTCCTTAATTTAAAGGGTGTGAATAAGAGAGGTTCACCCGTAGGGATGAACCCAAGAATTGTCCAACATCAATTTATAAATAATTTTGTAAACTTTTTAACTTTTTTTTTTGTAAAACATCATAAAATCTTATAAACTCTTAAAAATACTTGAATAGAATATCTATCATAATTAATGTATTAACAAACTAGATATTCATGCGCGGTACACCGCGGGGCTATAGTTTTGTTTAGGAATGCATAATATAATTTAGTTATTATATTATCTAATATGTAACTAATATGTTTTATATTTTTAAATGTACTATAGTTTTACATAAATATATTATGTAATGTATAATTTCCATTGTGTATATTTATTGCTTTATTATATAGTTAAAATATCCTTATTGTTCATATAATTTACTTTAGTCAACAAATATACTGTCTTGTGATTTTGTATTTTTATTTACAATGTATGGATAATAATATTTGAAATTATATTATTTTTTATAATTATATTAGTATACTATAATTTGACTTTTTAATTTAGGTTGTTTCATCTGTATATCATTTTAATACTTTTGTATTTATAGGATCCAAATATTTTTCTAATTTGAGTTGAGATCAAATTAGTTATTTGGTCAAATGTGCTAATTTTATTTTTCAGATTTGATGTATTGTCCCGATTTATTCTGCTGATTGAGTATTAGCAAAATTACATAATGAACCGTCCTTTCCATATACAGATCATTTATTAATGTTTAAAATGGCATGGAGTACGATTGTGTTGATACCAGCAGGTTTGTTATCTGAAAACATGTAAAGCTTCTATTTTACTAATAATATGGGTTATATTTAATCGAATTTTAAGTAAGGGATGTTTTTAATATTAATCTAACCAAAACTTATGTGTTTTATTTTTATGTCAGATAGTATTCCCCCATGTTGAAATCATCATCAAGTTGAAACATGCAGTAAGCAAGAAATAAACACAGGTAGGCCTGGACAAAATACTTGGATCCAAAGATCTGATCTGAACCCAATCCGAAAAACCTGATCCGAATCTATATCCGAAATTATAAAATATCCTAAAGGGTTCTATATCTCTAAATCCGAAAATCCAAACCCGAACCCAATCCGAACCGAAATCCGAACGGGTATCCGAATATACCCATATTATGAACATATAGTGGTAATATAGTAGTAATATTTATAATTTTAAAAATATAAGTGTCCAAAATATTCAGATTTTTAGATATTTTCGATAATTTGAAGTATTTAAAATGTTTATTAGTAAACTTGGATAAAAAATACTCTAAATTTTCAGATATATTGCGTATTATTAAATTATTTAGACTAAATTAGATATTAAAATTTTGAGTTGTGTGAACTTCGGGTAATCCGAATCCGAACATGAAATACTCGAATCGAACCCGATCCGAACTTGAAGTCTAGAAAGACCCGAACGGGTCCTATACTCTGAATCCAAAAACCCGAAAATCCGAAAAATCCGAACGGGTACCCGAATGTCCAGGCCAAAACACATGTCAGTTCTCTATGTATTTTTAGCATATTATATAGCTAGGATGTAAAGCTTCTATTTTACTATATATACTAGGATCTAACCCGCAGTAGACCGTGGGATCATTTTTTAATATTGTACCCACATCATTTTGTTTTTGCATATAATTACTCTATACTTGTGTGTGTTTATAAATATATTATTTAAATTATAAGAGTTCATTTTGCTCCAATTCCAATTTGAAAAACCCCCACTTATTTTCACTACCTTTTTTTAATGAAAGGACGAAACTACTCCTCTAACAATTTTTAAAAGAGAATTGAACATCCTAATTGTACCAGTTGCACCCCGCATATCCTCTAGTTGTACCAGTTGCACCCTGCATATCCCCTAGTTGTACCAGTTGTACCCCGCATAATGGGATTTGAACCCTAGGTGCACGCGCGTGCGCATGGAGCTTGCAACCATTGAGCTACTGTGTTTTTCGTTCAACACTTACTGATTTTATTATATTTAACCTTTAATAACCTTTATTAAGGGTAATATTGTTTTTTTATCATTTGGGGGCTAAATAGAATGAAATTGGAGGAGAAGGGGCTAGAGAGATTTTAGTGCGGTTCAAAAGCAACTTACGTTATGTTTTTTATTTCCAATTATATGAATAAAGGATAGAATGGTAACTTATTCCACTTAACTCATTAATTGTGATGCCCGTTTGAAGGATCCAACTCAATGGGTCGGTTTGAGGAAAAACACGCGGACCCTAAATTTGATCTGCGATTTCTGTTTTTATTTAGACAAAATCACCCAAGTGAATTTCGATTAATGCTCTCCACAAAACTTAATTCAGTGGCAATTTTAGTAAATAGGCTACACATTTTAGACATTTTTTCAAACGTATATCTCTTTTAACTATAAGAAGATGGTTCATTATATAGGATGCAATTGAAAAAGTTATTATGAATCAGAAATGGAAATTTTTTATTGAAACAATTGAATCATTTAAAGAAAGAGCACTTATTGGCGGCCAACCATGTCACCAAACTAAGAAATACCAAACTTGGAAAGATTTAACATGGAAAGGAATAAAAGTAATAGCAAATACTATAATGTAAATAAAATGGGCCTTAGTAGGAGAGAGTTATGTCGTCGATCCAAAGTATAAATTTCAAATACTTAATGCCAATGACATAATTGTAAATAGGTTTAAACTTCATGATTTATTTCATAAATGTCTCCAAAAAAATGTATATATAGATTTGCGGCCAACCATGTCACCAAACTAAGAAATACCAAACTTGGAAAGTTTTAACATGGAAAGGAATAAAAGTAAAAAGCAAATACTATAATGTAAATAAAACTAGATTTTAACCCGCGGTACACCGCAGACATATAATTTATATTTTATGTTGTATCTATTTGTTAAATATTGAATGTTTTGTAAATAGAGGAATATCTAAATTTTCTAGTTGTTGTTCGGCTAAATATTTATATTGTTTTTTAACCCACAATACACTTCATGACTATTTGTTTGTTATATTTAGTTTGTTTTGTTTAGTGTTTGAGATTCTATTTTGATTTTTAATTATTATAATAAAAAATAAAGGATCTAAATACATAATCAGTAATTATACGCTGTGATTAAGTCCCATTTTTCCTAATGAATTAATTATTTTATACAATATTTGTTAAATCAACTTGATTTTATGTCACATATTCTAATATTAGTAGTTTTGATAAATAATTAAATAAGTATTTAACCCGTGTTAACACAAATTTAATAATATGTTCTCTTTATAACTCATCTATTATATAACCACATTATATAGTATTTTAGAATTTTTTAATTTTACATATTTGTAATAAATAAATTTTTTATTAAGTTTATATATGTTAATTATAATATTTAAATAATTGTCAATCGAAGTTTTTCTGACGTTAAGAATCAAAGCTCACAGATTTTGGAAAACAAAATGGGAATCAAATTGTTTTTTTTTTTACGAAGGATTCATATATAGAATATCTTCAAAACACAACATAATGTATGGTTAAATATATGATAGTTTCTATTTCCATATTGATTGCTGTTATTTTTTTAATTGAAATAAAATGTAAAATATTTAGGAAACAAAATCTGGAGTAATGTTAGTTTTGGAAATTTTTTAAGGATTAATGTTTTAAATAACTTTTTAAATAAATAAAACTAAAAGGGCATAACACAAAATGTACTTCAAAAATGTTCATATAGATGGGCCTTAGTAGGAGAGAGTTATGTCGTCGACCCAAAATATAAATTTCAAATACTTAATGCCAATGACATGATTGTAAATAGGTTTAAACTTCATGATTTATTTCATAAATGTTTTCAAAAATGTATATATATATATATATATTAGATGTTATAATAGATATATTTTATAAAATAAACATTTTTAAAAACGGACACACTATAATATTTCTCAAAAATTCTCTATCTAAATCCATTCCCCACTATCAATGCCTCATCTATATTTCAGTTAGGAAAAAATAGTAGACATGGGTTGAAATTTGAATGATACACACAGTTACATTTCCCCTCAGCTTATTTTCCACTCATTTATTTAGAGGGAAGGGCTACCATTTGCATCCGTTGATTTAAAAAATAAATAAAACTACAAATATCTCTTTACTTCACCAGGACTATGATGTATTGTATTCTATGTTACTTTAACTGTTTCGTTAACTCCAAACATATAGTTGGCAACATAAGGAGTGCTAAACCTTTCGATATGGACTAAAAGATGTCCCTTTCAGTTCAACAAATTATTTATGTAAAACAGTTTGAATAAGAAAATATTAAAGTTTTGAATTTAACTGAATCTATACTATTAAAAGGTAAGCATTTTTAATAAGTAAACATAGAGGTTAGAGATTATTACAATGAAATGCTACTCAAATAAGAATAAGGATATGTATAATCCTAGAAGCCAAACAGATATTACATGAGTAACATTTAACCAAAAAATCAGATCCATACGGTACCTTATTCGGATCCTATATCCATACAGAGTATTCCACCGAAACTATAATTTAGGAAACAAGAATTACAAAAAATTAAATTGATAATACTATATCTATTTTTTTATTAAAACAGAAAAAATTTAATAGACTTTTTCAATTTAAAGAGTTCCCAAAAAGTGGTAGTCGAGATAACTAGATTTTAGGAAACAAGAATTAAAAAAAAATATAATTTGTTGACATAGTATTTATATACAGAGATCTCAATCTTTTGAAAATATTCTAAATATCATACAAAACCGTATTATTAGTGATTTGATTGATTAGTATTAGGCAGTGTTCAAGAAAGCGGTCTAGGCGGCCGCTTAGGCGTCGTCTAGGCGCTAGACGCTCAGCAGACGCCTAGATGACCGCCTGAACCGCTTTAAATTATATTAATTTAATTTTAATATATATTTTTGATTTTTAACTACATATATTTAAATTATTAAGTTTTATATTTGTATAAGTAATTATAAATGTTTATATGTGGTTAATATAACTTAAATAAATGTATTTTTTTATTTTTGTTTATAATTTATATATATTATTATTATTCTAACATATATTTTTACATAATTATATATATATATATAATGTTTTATGTTGTAAATGCCTAAACCGCCTAAAAACCGTCTAGGCCCCGATTAGGCGTTCTAGGCATTAGGCGCTGGGTCACCGCCCAAATACCGTCTAGCGCTTTCTTGAACACTGGTATTAGGTAATCTAATTAAATACTATTATGATATTCTAACGGAAAAACTAAATGGTAAATATTTAGTTACTTACTTAATTATGCAATATTATAAATTATACTAACGAATATACCTTAAAACCTACCCTAATCGTAGTATCATTTCAAAATGCTATAAATGATTACCAAAGAGAAAATATTTGTAAGAAACAATTAAATGATTTACTGTTTAATCTTATTTTTTGGATAGTTTCAAATACTCCCGAAATTTTAGGAAAATTTGAATTATTGATTCACTAAAACTACTCATTAAAAGATATTTAATCAAGATATGGTGTTAATTCAGCTTATATTTGACATAAGCAATTAATGTAATATGCAATTAAGAATTTATTTGTTGAGATTTTGATCCTTCAAACCCTAATTATCTTTGAGCTATATATATCTTCTTAAAATTACACACACTACATTAATCGTTTATTAAAAAATATTTTCATCGGCATGGGAAAAAATTAACGCTGCAAAGCTTGGAATAGGAGTGTTCAAAGGTTTTAGAAAAGAAAATGGAAGATGATTATGAATATGTAACCAAGCTCCATCATTTTTTTTGGGGTGAGTCTTATTTTTATTGTACTCTTGGTTCACAACTTTGTTATTTTTGTATTTTTTTAGTAAGAAATTTTGTGTTTGCACATAGTGGATGACATACATAAAAAGTGACTTCGGCTATGCATATAGGTTTTGTACATGAGTTCTTTCGAGAATTTATACACACATTATATAGTCATCATATATCCTATATATTTACAAGCATTACCTTTGTGTATAAACATTTAACCATTTTGCTTTCATAAATTTTTTATAATACATTTATTTTCGATTAAATTTGGCTTTTCATATAATTTATAAGTCGGAGTACATGTGAAGCGCTTTTCTAGCTTTGTTACTGAAGGAGAATGATTCCATTAAATTATATCTTATGTTGTTTCCTCTCATATGCCTCAATATAATGATTTCTTTCAGATCTTTATCTAGAGTGAATCATCCAGTGAATCCTAATTCATGGCGCAACAGTTGAATTATTTATTTGTCAACAATAAGGTATTTTTTAACCCAATAAAAAATAAATTCATGTCATTTTTGTTTGTCTAACAAAAAAGTGTGTTAATTAAAAACAAATCATTGTTTCGATAGTATGGTTTTGTTTGTTTCAAATGTTTGTGTTTTCTTATTTACATGAAAACATTTCTAATATATTTTATGCTTGAATATATAAGCAGGTATTTTGGGTTGAAGCCACTCAGACAAATTAAACCGAGAATATTGTCTTACGAGAAAATTTTCATAACATGTAAACTACTATACCCCTTATGAAAAGCACCTCAGGTTTGTATTTTCAATTGAATGTAGTGATTTTATTCGTAAGTTTAAAATACAATATCCATGGTGTTTACAAATCCGAGAAGTGTTTTTCCATTTCAACTTTACAGATTACCATAAACACAAGGGATAATGCAAAAACATATGGTTCAGGTATTTGAGAACTCAAGAGACACTTTTAGTTTTAGATTTGTTCATTCTAAATTTTGGGGGCTATATATGTCCCTCTGGAATAGGGAGAAGATGATGGTGTCTCTTCCGGATGAAGAGAGAAGGTTATACTTTGGTTGGGCTTAAGTCTCTGACTCTCATGTCATTGTTTATGATTAAATTGACAGTGTTTATTCTTTAGATATAGAAGAGAACAACATGTAATTGTATAGTAGATTTGTCTGCCCATCCACACAACATATAGCATAAGGTGTAGACATGTATGTCCCATAATGAAAATGTTTCATAATACAGGTTATAAAACTAATTAACATTATCTGCTTTATTCTCTTTGCATTTGTGTGTTATTTAAATTATGTCAATCAAATAAAACAAAAGAAAACAATGTTTACACATTTAAGAATTAAATAGTATTTTTTTGTTTTAATTTTATGTATCATAAAAACATTTCTGTATTTGAATATCAAAAAAAATGTTGACAAACTATTCCTGATAAAATAGAAGATGGGACGGGTTTGTAACATATTCAAAATCTCCATAGACTTATTTATTTCAAATATGATGATTAACTATAGCGGGTATAAGATAAAAACGTGTAATTTAAATAATAATAAAACATTATAATTTAAAAAAATTGGGTAACGAGGTATATGTCTAATTTACGATGATTATTTCAAAAATTTTGAGTAGATTTAAATATTTTATAGAGTATTCCATCATAATATCTTATCCAATCTTTTAAAATATATCTTACCTATTAGAAAAAAATATTTATTGAAATACCTTTTACCCACGAGGTTTACAAATTCAAGCAAACGAATGCATACATTACTCATGTGATTTTTTAAAGTGAGTTTTTTACGGGCCAAAAATATTACATTCGTTTCCTGACAAACCTATCGAGATGGGTTTCAAAAGCGCTTTGGTAATACTTTAGGTCATTCGATCAAAATTTTTAAATTTTAGCGCTTTTTCCGGTTTGATAGTTTACAGATTTGATAATAAATTTTAGCGCTTACCTAACCCGCGGATCCCACTAGCCCACCGCTAGCTGCCCTAACGGACCGTCCGTGGACCCCGCTAGCGCACTTCTAGCCGCCCAAACGGACTCCAAGCTGGCCCTGCAGGGCATCGATTATAACCCATCACTATGGATATACCAATCTACCAGTAGGTTATTGGTGCGTCAGACGTTCCTCGAACCTTGGTCCTCACCCTTTAACAACCTTCCCACAGGACAAGTTGCCACCAATTGAGCTGTAGATCAATTGGTGGACCCCACTAGCCCACCGCTAGCCGGTCCATTGGGGTGGCTAGCGGTGGGCTAGTGGGGTCTACGGGACGGGTTGTTACATAATTAATCTAATCGATCATTAATTTGGTTCTTATTTGATCCGGATCCACCATCACATCAATCCAAATTTCATCGTGAAACTGCTATTATTTCAACCTAACATTCACAAAATGAATATAAACAACCAATCTTAGTTTCATTTATAAATGTTATACCCTCTAATTATATGTTACCTATGGAAAAGCAGTACCCTCAACTATGGTGTATGTGACTGTTTTTACATTTTTTTTTTATATAGACTAATTTGTCATATATTACTTTCAAATATATTATTTTATTACATTTTACAAACTAAAACAAACTAACATTTTCAAAATAAAAACTATATAAAAACATATTTTATAATTTTTTTTTTGGCACGTACATAATATATTTCAAACTTTATAGCAATCTTAGTTTATGAAATCAATTCCGCACGTACGTGCGGGTCTGAACCTAGTATTCATATCCATTAGAAGCGTTGTTGAATATATGAATGTATATATATATATATATATGTATATGAACGACTTGGGAGTGAATGTATGGTTAATTCATGAACATGTTTTTTCTGGCAGATTCGGATCATTTGGTACTTTTTTAAAGCTATGGAACCGTTTTATTAATTTATGAACACGTTGACGTTGTTTTTGATAGATTGGGATAACTTTATGCTTTTTTTCTAGATATTAACAGATCAGTTATGGACAAAATGTTTTGTTACAAGTTAAATTGTCGCTAGTGCGTATTCTAAAAAGTCCAAGACCCCAAACACATACCCAATTTTTGACAAAGTTAAAAATATTAATCTAGTGAGCATGGTTTTGGAAAAATAAACATTTTCATTTATACAAAGCTTCTATCACTCGAAGTTTCTATCGCCGTATATGTACCTTTTGCTCTATGTATGGTTCAAAACAATTGTATAATTAGCAGAAATTGAATGATTGAATATGTATGTTAATGTATGAAAAGGACTTCTCGTATTGAACTGATCTTTCGGCGTTTAGCCAAACCCCAAAAGCAAGAAAAATAAATAAAGGAAGAAGATGATGATATGGTTATTTTAATGGCTCTTCAGAAAAAATAGCTTAAGTCGGTCATATGTTGTCAATTGATATGTTTAAAATAACTCAAATGATGGTTTGCTTTATATAACTTTAAACTTTATCTTATTTTCTATATATGATATTGATAGATGATGTAATTTCAATAACTCGCAATTGTTACCATTAGGTCCATTACCAATGGCAAAACTACGGCTAAGCAAAAGTTAGCCCCTTGATTAAATTAGATTAAAGCTTTTTCTTGTTTACGATGCAGTGTTACACGCTAACGTCGATTATTGGATCCACATGGCGATGTTTTAATACATAGTTCGTTGGAAAGTTACAGAAACTTTAATTCTTGGCCCAAACATTGAATAACAAAACTACTTATGTCTGTTGTTTTTATCTACTTCTTATGAACCATATAATATTCGCAAAAACTGGTCGTATTAGAAACATGCCAAAAAAATAAGTCGGGATGTGTTTGGGTTGGAACCGTTGAAGAGTTTGTAGTATATACCGGGGGTTCACATTAGCATAGCTGAGAGACTTGTATAGCTGTGATTGTGATATGTTTTGTCACCATTATGTAACTATTTCTTTATTAATAAGAAAAAGGTTTTTATAGTAGAACATCTGTAAATTAATAAACGGTAAATTAATAATCTCTATAAATTAATAAATTTCTCCGGTCCTAAATTAAGATTAATGTAATTTTGGACATTATTCGATAAAATAATAAATTAATAATTTTTTAAAAAATTTCATGTAAAAATATGATCCCATCAATATTATAAATTAATAATCAAATAAACTAATATATATATATATATAAAGAAAATCTAGTAAAATATGGTCTATTGTTGTTTGTTTGTTCTTGAATTTGAATTCTTGTCGGGGAGCATCTCTAATCTTTCTGACTGCATCAAAAACTTTTGGTGTTATCTTCTCAAATCGCATCCAAAAATTATAGAGAGTTCTTGACACGATAATAGCTTTCTTACGTGTAACTGGTCTAAAGGTACCGTCATATCTTCTTCAACTTCATTATCACCTTGAAAAATAGTAGCAGCAATTTCTTCTAAACTCTGAATTTCTGATAAAAATCCTTTTTATAAATTAATATTTTATTAATTTATCGATAAATTATTAATTTATCGATAAATTAAAACTTTTATAAATTAATAAAATTTTATGGTCCACCTTATAAATTTATAGAGGTTTTATTGTACGTTACTATCTCTACTAGCTAGTTTGTACGTTTCGTCTTGAAATAATGCTTTGTAAGTTAGAATAATAGAGACAAAACTAATATGTTCTACAAATATTTGCTATATCACACGAAAATATTAGTATTTTACAAATATTTTTTTGGTCTTCAAAAATTGAAGTTATAAAGTTTAATATGGCTTTTTCATAAAACCTTTGTTTATTAAACTATTTTTATTATTATCTATTTTCTATTTTTTTTTCATAAAACCTTTGTTTAATTAAAACATAAAAGTAATATAGAAATTCAAATTTTCAAAACCATAAAAAATGTATAGAGTTATTGAAATTCAAATCACTACAGGAAATTAAATATATATAGCTGTAGGCGCCATAAACCCTTTCTATATCATGATCATTTGACGAATATTAATTTGGCATATTTACTTTTTCATAGTAATATAATTTTCAGTCATAATAATAGGCATTATGTTAAATGCTTTTACCAATTTGTTCTTGGATACAATGGAAACTAAATAATTCTAATTTAATGTTTGGTTGACAAAAAAAAAAAAAAAAAAAAAAAAANAAGAAACTAAATAATTTTACTTATGTAACCCAAAACTAAAGAAATCTATAGTATATATCCAAAATAGAATCTGATTGGACAATATCTTTTTGTTTGGTGGTATATACTAACATAAAAGTATATTACCTGAAAATATCAGAAGTGATATATAGCTTTTTATCCTTTTTTTTTGAAAAAAATATATAGCTTTTTATCCTTATTAAGGGAGTTTATGGTAAAGGCACACCACCAATTCAATTATATATATTGGAGCTGTGCACTACACAGACAAATTAATACACGCAGAGACACAAACACATACTTATTATATAAACAACAAAAGCGAAACCTCCATCTTTTTACATATAAAGATCATCATCCAAGAAGAAGAAGATGAAGCTGATCGTGATGGTGATGACGATGATGATGATAAGTGAAGGAAGTATGATAGATCAGACATGTAAACAGACACCAGACTTCAAACTTTGTGTCTCTCTACTCAACTCCGACCCACGTGGCTCCTCTGCCGACATCTCTGGCCTCGCTCTCATCCTCATCGATAAAATCAAGGTATTTTTCAATTTCTTTTCTTCTATATTTATCTCTCCAATTAGTCAGATTATTTTCAAGTCTCTTATAAGAATCAAATCTTGACTAAAGGTTTTGTGGTTGCTTTAAAAATTTGTAATTGATAAAACACAAATTTACGTGGTTGTTTTTTGAATTTTGATTTTTCTACATTATTAGATGTAATATTTAATTTTATTCTATTCTATATATAACTCTGATCTCTTAAAATTTTATCAGTTGTTAGTGTTAAAAAAAGAAAAAATCTCACAAGCTTCGTTATAATTAAGACGTTTTTGTATATAAGTAACACAAGGGTTGTTTTTGATAATTAAGAAGTTTTTGATTATTTTTATTTAGAACACAAACGTAAAGGGTTATTTTTTGCTATTTTTTTGTGTTTTCATGTCATAGTAATATTGTTTTCAGTTTCAGTATAGTGTATATATAAGCTCGTTTTTCGTTTCTATCCCACCAATTATGTAGCTTTCTTTTTCCAAAATGGTCTGAATGTGAGGTAATTCTGTAGAAACATAAACTTATGGGGTTGTTTTATAAAAATATAATTTTGTAGGTGCTGGCGACAAAGACCTTAACCGAGATCAACGGTCTATATAAAAAGAGACCGGAACTAAAACAGGCTTTGGACCAATGTAGTCGAAGATACAAAACGATTTTAAATGCTGATGTTCCCGAAGCCATCGAAGCTATCTCTAAAGGAGTCCCTAAATTCGGCGAAGACGGCGTGATTGACGCCGGGGTAGAAGCTTCTGTTTGTGAAGAAGGGTTTCAAGGGAAATCTCCGTTGACTAGTTTAACCAAATCAATGCAAAACATCTCTAGTGTGACTAGAGCCGTTGTGAGAATGTTGCTTTGATTTTATCTTCCTATAAGGTTTATATGTGTTAGATTGGGATGTTATCCTCTTCATAAAAAATAAAAAATATGAGAACTAAAAATTCATGTCTGATTTTGTTGTTGTTTCTATGTAAATTGTAGTTTGTTTCTCATTTATACTAGGTTTTCATATATGTATTGGCATGTTGTTTATACTTCTGATGCATTCTGTTGTTTTGTTCATATGCAACTTCTGATGATGCGATGTTGCGATAGGAGCACTGCACAGTAAGCTCACTCTTCATATTATGTATTTTCAGATCAGAGGAGTGTAATTAATTTCACACTATCAAGAAGTACACCGCATATACATATTAAAAAATTTCAGAAACAGAGTTAACTCCAATGATATATATACATATAACCAAATATTTATGTTAAGTTATTTTCACTCTGCTATACCAAGGCGATAAAAAGATGAGGGGAGAAAAAGGTCAGCTGAACTGGATGTTGCATTATGATGAAAGTCTGGGGAGAGTCAGCAGATCAGCTTGCAAGAACTCACTTTTGTCGGCAACAAGACCAACTTTCATAGTTTGAAGACATTCCAACTTGTCCAAGAAATGTCTCATCTGTTTCAGCTCTTGAAAAGAACCTCCACTAGAATTCAAAAGAAAGAATTTCACATACAATCTCAATAAGAACTCTCTTATTACTTTAGGAAAAATAACTCAAAAACTTAAAGTTTTCTCTCTCATAATTCTTAATTAAGGATATCACAACTTGACAACTCTTTATAGAAGGAACTTCTCAACTCAATTACCTATTTTCTCTAAGAAAGACAATTTTCATTTCTCATAACTTCCTAAACTACTAATCATAATTTCTTTAGACTTGCTTGTGCGTTAAGCTTATCCCAACATTCTCCTCCTTAAGCTTGAAACTCTTCTTCTCTAAGTCTTGAACTTCCTAATCTCCTTGAATCTCATCTTCCCCAACGCCTTAGTAAGAATATCTGCCTTTTGCTCAACTCCACAAACATGCTCAACGACAATCTCTTCATTCTCAACGCATTCTCTGATGAAATGGAATCGTCTTTGTATATGCTTGCTTCTGCCATGAAAAATAGGACTTTTTGTGAGAGCTATCACAGATTTATTATCAATACGAATGAAAGCCTTCTTGGCTTCAACTCTCGTGATCTCACTAAGTAAATCTCGCAACCAAATAGCTTGTTTAGTTGCTTCGATTCCAGCCATAAATTCATCTTCACACGAAGATAAGGCCACTACATCCTGTTTTTGTGAGCACCATGAAATAGGACTGTTTCCTAAGTAGAAAATATGACGTGTTCTGCTTCTACCATCGTCTGGATCAATGCGAAGACTGCTGTCACCATACCCAACTAGCCTTGGTATCTTTGAACTTCTTTCAAAAGTTAAACCAAGAGATGTTGTTCCCTAAAGGTACCGAAAGCATGATCTCATTTCGCCACCATGTGACTCTGTGCATATACCTGATCAAACTCCTACACAGTACGACAAGTCAGGCCTTGTGTGGATTAAGTATCAAAAGCAGCCAACCTTCTTCCTAAAGTTTGTAGCGTCGATCACTTTCTCATTTTCTGCTCTTGACAATTGGAGTCCAAACTCCATTGGTGTATACTCGGGATTGCAGTCCGCCACTCTTGTTTCTTCCAAGATTTTCTGAGCATATTTCCTTTGACTTAACACAATTCCATTCTCATATTGGATTACTTCTATCCCGAGATAGTAAGTTAATTTACCAAGATCGCTCATTTTAAATTTAGCAGCCATCTCCTCCTGAAATTTGTAAATAATTGACATGTCTGTTCATGTGACAAATAATTTGTCACCATACCCAACTAGCCTTGGTATCTTTGAACTTCTTTCAAAAGTTAAACCAAGAGATGTTGTTCCCTAAAGGTGCAGAAAGCATGATCTCATTTCGCCACCATGTGACTCTGTGCATATACCTGCTCAAACTCCTACACAGTACGACAAGTCAGGCCTTGTGTGGATTAAGTATCAAAAGCAGCCAACCTTCTTCCTAAAGTCTGTAGCGTCGATCACTTTCTCATTTTCTGCTCTTGACAATTGGAGTCCAAACTCCATTGGTATATACTCGGGATTGCAGTCCGCCATTCTTGTTTCTTCCAAGATTTTCTGAGCATATTTCCTTTGACTTAACACAATTCCATTCTCATATTGGATTACTTCTTTCCCAAGATAGTAAGTTAATTTACCAAGATCGCTCATTTTAAATTTAGCAGCCATCTCCTCCTGAAATTTGTAAATAATTGACATGTCTGTTCATGTGACAAATAATTTGTCACCATACCCAACTAGCCTTGGTATCTTTGAACTTCTTTCAAAAGTTAAACCAAGAGATGTTGTTCCCTAAAGGTGCAGAAAGCATGATCTCATTTCGCCACCATGTGACTCTGTGCATATACCTGCTCAAACTCCTACACAGTACGACAAGTCAGGCCTTGTGTGGATTAAGTATCAAAAGCAGCCAACCTTCTTCCTAAAGTCTGTAGCGTCGATCACTTTCTCATTTTCTGCTCTTGACAATTGGAGTCCAAACTCCATTGGTATATACTCGGGATTGCAGTCCGCCATTCTTGTTTCTTCCAAGATTTTCTGAGCATATTTCCTTTGACTTAACACAATTCCATTCTCATATTGGATTACTTCTTTCCCAAGATAGTAAGTTAACTTACCAAGATCGCTCATTTTAAATTTAGCAGCCATCTCCTCCTGAAATTTGTAAATAATTGACATGTATGTTCATGTGACAAATAATTCTTCAACATAAATTGCAATAACAAGAGTTTGTTCTTTCTTTGTCTTTCAAAAAAACAGTCAGCTCCTTTGAACATTTTTTGAACTGCAGTTCCTCAAGAATCTGGTTTAGCTTGTTGTTCCAAGCCCTTGGAGTCTCAATCCATACAACGGTTTCTTAAACTTATAAACCTTTTCTTCACTTCCTTTCTTCTCAAATCCCTCAGGTTGAGTGACATAAAATGTCTCTTAAGTTCCATGGATGAATGCTGTTTTTACATCTAAATGATGAATCTCCCACCCGTTTGACGCTGCAATATTTATGAGAAGTCTTATGGTCTCAATTCGTGCAACAGGAGCAAAGACATCTTCGAAGTCAATTCCATATTGTTGCACATACCCCTTAGCAACAAGTCAAGCTGTATATTTGTTGATGCTACCGCTGGAGTTTCAGCTTAAAGATCCATTTGAGTCCAGTTGGCGTTGTTCCAATAGGCAAATCAGCTAGATCCCAAGTGTTAAGTTTTTCGATTAACTTAAACTCGTCTTTGAATGCGTTGAGCCATTTACTCGATCCTTTTGCTTCATTAAAGCTTTCTTGTTCGTAATTTAGACACAAAAGAAGTGTATCTCCTTCTTCTTCAGCAAGAAGGACAAAGTCCCCAAGATACTTTGGTGTGTTGCTCTATCTATGGCTTCTTCTGAGAACTGGCGGATTATTCTCCATGACCTTATCTTCTTCTTGTTGTTCTGCAATTTCTTGTTCTGCTATTTCTAGTGTGTTACCATCGTTCCCTATTTTTTCTTCCATTACCATAGTTGGTATTTTCTCCAATCTCTGGATTGTTACCAACTACTTCTTTCTCAAACACAATACCGTGGTTCCCAAACTCACCAAGAGTGATGTTAAATCTTCCATCACCATCTTGCTCTAAAGATCTTTTCTCTATTTCCAGCCTTTAATTTAATCAAAGACCACATCCCGACTTGTAATGAGTCTTCTAGCCTGTGGATCAAATAATTTGTATGCCTCAGAACCCGGTTCTGTCCCCAAGTGAACTAACATCCACGATCGATCATCTAGTTTCTTTAGTAGGTGTTTATCAAATTTTGCATAACTGATGCAACCAAAGATTCGTAGATGATCAATACGCGGTTTATGCTTCTTGAAAACGTCGTATGGAGTCTTATCTGTTAGAGCCCTTGTAGCTATTCTATCTAGCAGATATGTTGAGTGTCATACTGCTTCCCCCAGAGATAATTTTGCACTCTTATGTGCTTTAGGATACTCCTTGTTATCTCCATCATCGTTCTATTTTTTCGTTCTACTACACCATTCTGATGTGGTGTGTATGGAGCAGTAAAATGTCTCCGGATTGCGGTATTCTCACAGTATTCATTGAATTCTTATGAGACAAACTCACTACCTCTCTATGTTCTAAAAGTCTTAATTCGTGCCCCTGATTCTTTTTCAACACGGTTCTTGAAGATATAGAATTTTTCAAATGCAGAGCTCTTTCAACAAGTTGTCCAAATATAACGTGAATGATCGTCAATGAGAACAAAACTGAACTGATTTCCAGCAACTGTACTCGGTGTCATAGGCCCACAAAGATCTCCATGTACTAGTTAAAGAACTAAAGATACTCTGTATGAGGTGGCTTGTGGGAACGTTTGTCTCGTTTGTTTCTCAAGAAGACAAGAACTGCAAATCTCTTTCTCAAACGCTACATGTGGGAGTCCTTGGACAAGTTTTCTTTGTTTCATAGACGATGATTTCAAAATTTATGTGTCTAAAACGTGCAAGCCAACGACTAGATACACTGATAGATGGCAGATTCACGTAGGCGTTGTTGTGAAAATCCATACAAACTTTGTAAAGTCTGTTTTTTTGACCTTGGAGCTTTTGCAAGTAGTTTCCCTTGAGCATCTCGCATTATGAGGTATCCTCCCTTTAACCTAATGTCGCAGCCTGCTTATGTTGCTTGACCCAAACTGATGATATTGCTTTTAAAATCTGGGATATAGTAAACATCTGTCATGACTCGCAGTTCACCATTCATGAAAATAAGCGAGATTGACCCTTTTTCTTTTTTTTTGTCAACACGAGAGTCATCTCCAAACCTCACCTTCCCAGTGAAGGATTCATCAATCTTCTCAAAGTATCTTCTATCGCCTGTCATGTGGTTACTGGCACCATTGTCAAGGTACCATATGTTCTCCTCTGCCGTGTTTGTTTCATACTTACTTGGGATGCATCGTTTTTCGTTGAGAAAAAAATCTCATGCATCATAAGCTCATCAACATCTTGCTTATCAGTAACAACCAATTCTTGAGCTTCTTGTATACTCACGGTTGTTTTGTGTCTCCATATTCGCATACATGAGTTTAGATTGATCTTCATGTACTCTGCGTGCATCAATGATTCTCTCTTTGTATGTTTTAAGTTGTCCTATAATGTCTTCAAAAGTGGTGGTATTCAGGTCTAATACTTGTTCTAAGGAAGCCACTATATGGATGAACTTTTTGTGAGGAAGACAGTAAAGAAATTTCTTAACCATCTTGGATTACTCGATAGCTACTCCAAGAGAAGCGGATTTTGATGCTATCTCTGACATCTTCCCTGCAAACACATCAATTTTATCTGTATCTTTCATCATAAGCCGCTCAAAGTCGACCATAAGTGTTTCTAAGCGTGCTTCTTTGACTCGTTCTGCTCCCACATGTCTTGA
Source organism: Camelina sativa (assembly GCF_000633955.1). NCBI lineage: Eukaryota > Viridiplantae > Streptophyta > Magnoliopsida > Brassicales > Brassicaceae > Camelina > Camelina sativa. The sequence goes on along the minus strand of NC_025687.1, from coordinate 22,093,678 downwards.
CTTGATGACGTCCCATACCTTCTTAGCCGTATCTAGATCACCAATCTGCAGAACAAAAGCCTTTGATATTGACTGAAACAGCAGAGCTATAGCCTTATTTTTTTTTCATCTACCGCTTCAGTTGTAGGCTCGATTGCTTCCCAAACCTTATGAACCTTTAAATAAATCTTCATCTTCAACACCCATACGATATAGTTAGTAGAGTTTAGCATATGGCACTGGATGGATGTAGATCCTCCTCTTTCTTTCGGTTTAGCTGCAACGATTGCATTCTCAGACATCGCTCCCTAGGATATCGTAACACTCTGATCCCAAATCTAGAATTCAAAAGAACAAAATTTCACACACAATCTCAATAAGAACTCTCTTAATACTTTAGCAAAAATAACTCAAAACCCTAAAGTTTTCTCTCTCACAATTCTTAATTAAGGATGTCACAACTTGACAACTCTTTATATAAGGAACTTCTCAACTCAATTTCCTATTTTCTCTAGGAAAGACAATTTCCTATTTTCTCTAGGAAAGACAATTTCCTTATTTCTCATAACTTCCTAATCTTACCTATTCCAAAATGAAAAAGGAGAAAGTAGGAGTATATTTTGGTTTTAAAAAATAGGAAAATTTGTCTTCCCATTAAAAAAGTTTCACCAATAGAACAAAGTTAAAAGCAATATTTTTAAATAAATTATTTTGTTAAATAAAAGATATGAGACGATCTATGTTTATATAGAAGTGAGTATTTTAAAATTTTTAGTATTAATAATTTACTGTATATTTTCCTTAATTCCTTTTCTATTTTTGTAGAATTAATAACTTCAAATTAATATAAGTAAATAATGTTATAATTTTGAATTTTATGAATTATATATATATATAATCAATCTTCTGATTATTTAATAACTGGTTAATTTTTATAATTTTTTTATAATTCTCTTTTTACATTATTAATATTGTTTAAAACAATTTTGTTTTTGTTTTTTGTCCTACTTTTAAATCTCCTATTTAATATTAACTTTTACACGTGTCAAAATCTCATATTAATAACTTGACAAGTGTCAAAATCTTGTTAATGGATTAATAACTTGACAAGTGTTAAAAACATATTAATATTTTTGAATAAATTATTTTGTTAAATAAAAATATGAGACGATCTATGTTTATATAGAAGTGAGTATTTTAAAATTTTTAGTATTAATAATTTACTGTATATTTTCCTTAATCCCTTTTCTATTTTTTTGTAGAATTAATAAATTAAAATTAAAATAAGTAAATAATGTTATAATTTTGAATTTTATGAATTATATATATATAATCAATCTCCTTATAATTATTTAAAAAACTGGTTAATTTTTCTAACTTTTTTTATAATTCTCTTTTTACCAGTGTTCAAGAAATCGTTAGGCGCTACTCGGGCGGTGGAGTAGCGCCTAACGCCTAGACGGTTAAGGCGAGGATTAATCGTTTAATAAACGGTAGTAGGCGTTTGGGGATGTATCATCATTTTTCAAACTGTTAGGTTATATACTACTAAAGTTACACATTTGCATTGAAAGTTGATGTAGTGTAGTGGTTAAAAGAATTTTAAATCCTACTCAGACCAGGGTTCGAATCAAAGAGAGTGAAAAAAGTTTTATTTTTCACTTAAATGAGAAGGACAAATTTGTCATTTCACTATGTTCATCTTCTTCTAAGGAAAACCCTAACGGCCGCCATGGTTCCTGCGTTTTTTTCTTCTCATTTTTTCGGTTTTGGTCTCTATTTTCATCATTTTCAGACAGATCTTAACTAAAATAACACAAGTTTTCCTTTCATCCATGTAATATGATACAAATAAATGAGTTTTAGGAAGAAAAAAGTTTGGCCGATTACCACCAACTCGCGGCGGGGAACCACCACCCAACGTATACTCGCCGCCTCAACGGCCGCCGACGCCGATTTCTTGAACACTGCTTTTTACATTATTAATATTGTTTAAAACAAAATTTTTTGTTTTTTGTCCTAATTTTAAATCTCTCATTTAATATTAACTTTTAGACATGTCAAAATCTCATATTAATAACTTGACAAGTGTCAAAATCTTGTTAATGGCTAACTTTCAAAACCCAATTTTATATAATAAGATATATATTTATATATATATATATAGATAATTAAAAATTTTGTTTTGTATTATAATGTATTGATTCAAAATTTAATTAAATAAAAAACATCAAAAATTATTAGTACAAGGCTACTTTATATAGTTAAATCTATTGGCAATGGTCAAGATACAAAAGTTTGCCCTGAATCTGGATCCTAGCTAGCTTAATTCTTAAAACTTACAGCTGATCTTGAAAATATATTTGTATGGTTGCTATATCTCTCAAAGTGGTTATAATTAAGCTTGCTTATTCTTTAGGTGAACAGAAGTTCTTTTTGATAAAACAACCTCTCGCTGCTTGAAAGGAAGCTCTAGTCAACAATATGTGTATATGAACCTTGATAGTAATTTCAAAAAGTGGTAGATGAGTGGAAGATAAGTTTTTGGGAGACCTTTTACATGCAATCTGCATGCCGTGTGATTGGCAGATACCGAAAGTATTAATGTTATTTCCAAACAATAATTCTCCCCATGCATGTACTCTTTTGTTTCACTTGTCCAGATTTGAAAGTGGAGACTAAGACTACGTGCAAATATTCTAAACAACATGCCAAATTCTAATATAGTTTATTGAAACATGAAAATATTCTAAACACTAAACATGTAGTCTATTTCCTAATATACATTTAATAAACTAGTTATTTAGGAAAAAAAATAACACTTCTAATAACAATTATAAGTGTTAGTATCTACTATCTCAAATTTCTTAATATATCCCCAAAATAACTACATATAATATTACAAGGACATTATAAATATATCTTAATTACTAATTTTTTTTTTGGCATAAAAACATGTTAGTTGTTATAAGAGTATTTAAAAAAAAACTGAATAATCATACTCTCTATTTAAGATATGAAAACACTGTTTTGTCCGTACGCACAATCATTTTGACACTATAAATAATATTAAACGAGGAAAATGAATTATATAATAATTTGTATATTGAAATAAAAAACATAATTTATTTTGAAAAGGCTATCATAATCTGTTTATGCGTTTGAGGCAAAATTTATGTTCTATTATTAGAGAAAACATGTCATTATTCACAAAATCTGGCATGACATTTTCTGAAAATACGATTTCTATAAACTGTATGACGTTTACAGTTTTAGCTAAATTTATTTAACTGAAGCTTGACCAGTTTTTGGTGATTTTTTTTTGGCAAAACATGTTCATGTTTAAAAGCTTTTAACATGTTAACATTATCGAAACAAAGACCACAAAAAAAAAGGCCTCAAATCAAGTAACTAATATGTCTTTCATAGAGCAGCACAACACAAAGAAAAAGAAAAAAACCAATCAGATCTATATTAAATGGTTATATTCATTGTAGAGGTAAAATACATGTGCCTAAGTAACGTGAGAGTCGAGAAGATTCAATATACATAGAACTATTTAGCTCAAATGATTGATGATTCTACATATATTCAGTTTCTCCAATTATTAGAGTAATAAGCCAAGCCTATATACTTCAGGGCTTGACCAACTGTAAGCTGTATTATGTTTCAGCGAGTATTGGCTTAAATCTCTATTCTAAGCATCTCCTGTAATAAGAACGCCCCTAGGTTCAGTTCATAACCATGCTCAAACCAATTATCTTATAAGCTTGAGCAAAATAATCGTCTTTTTGTTTTAAACTCTCTTCTGGAAGCAAGAAACTGGCTTTCCATCAAAGAGCTGCAATAGAAAAGCAGAAGAAATTGTGATTCAGTTGTGATCTGAAAAACCTGAGGCAAGCTTTAGGATCGCAACTTACCTTCTGCAGTAAAGAATCCTATTGTCCCGATAACGAGGTGCTGTTGTGGCTTTAGCACTATGTGTAGAAACTGTATTTCATATATCTCTTGAGTGTTACAGAGAGGCTAATATATACAGTGAGTAGCAGAGGAGCCTCTAGGTTAGGCGTAATTACAGAGGTTTCCTAATACAAAGATATAAAATATTGAGGAGTTAATACAAATCCTATCATATCTAATCATATCTCTATCACGCCCCCTCAAGATGGAGGGGTTTGAATCACTCCAATCTTGCTTCTAAGTTCGTTAAAACGCGCACTAGGGAGAGGTTTAGTTAATGCATCGGCCAATTGATCCTTTTTGTTGACGTGTGAAACACGCAGAGCTCCTTTTTGAACTAAACCTCTGATTAAGTGATAGTCGACGACGATGTGCTTCATCCGTGAGTGGAAAACAGGATTCGAACATAAGAATGTCGCACCTACATTGTCACAATACACAACTGGCGGAGTAGGTAGCGTGATGCCAAGTTCGGTTAGGAGATTACAGATCCAAGTAAGTTCAGCTGCAGTGTGAGCCACAGCGCGGTACTCCGCTTCGGTGGAGGATCTTGCAACGCCGGTCGGTTTCTTGGCCATCCAGGATATTGGGTTATGACCGAGATAAACAACATAGGCATTAGTGGATACATAATCATCAGGATCACCAGCCCAGTCAGCATCAGAGAAAGCATGTACGTTGAGATTGCGGCTGATGTTGTCGGAGAAGGCATGAAGGCTGAGGTTTTTGTTATGGGTTGTTGTGCCGGCGAGGGTAACGGAGAATGCGTTTGGCGGCCTGCCAGTGATCACGCGTAGGGCGATGAATAAACTGTGACAGCTTGTTGACAACATATGCAATGACAAGCCTAGTGAAGGATAGATATTGTAAGCTGCCTACGAGCTTGCGATATGGTGTTGGATCAGAGATGGGCGTGCCAGTGGTTAGTGTGAGCTTCGGAGAAGTGGCCATAGGTGTAGTTACGGGCTTGGCATTGATCATGTTGTACTGATGTAGGAGATCAAGAATGTATTTGCACTGTGAGAGATGAAGACCAGCAGACGTCCGATGACCTTCAAGACCAAGGAAGTAGTTGAGATCCTTTGCATCCTTGACCGAGAAACGGTTGGCAAGAAGAGCGAGAATGCGTTGAATGTCCTGTTTGTTACTACCTGTGACAAGAATGTCATCCACATAGACAAGAAGATATAGATACTCCTTACCGAGGTTGAGGAAAAACGGAGACGTGTCGGCCAAGGAATTAACGAAGCCAATGCTTAGGAGAAACGTTCGGAGCTCTGTGTACCAGGCTCTCGGGGCCGGTTTGAGGCCATAAATGGCTTTGCAAAGACGGCACACATGATCTGGATGATCTGTATCGATGAAGCCCGATGGTTGATCCATATAAAATTCATCGGTGAGAGTACCTTGAAGGAACGCATTGTTGACGTCTAATTGTTGTATTGGCCACCCCTTTGAGACTGCAACATCAAGAACAAGTCGAATTGCTGTGGCATTGATGACTGGACTAAATGTTTCGGTATAGTCTCTCCCAAGTTGTTGATTGTATCCTTTGTCACCAAGCGTGCTTTGCACCTGCTAAGAGAGCCATTAGACTTAAATTTATATTTGAATAACTATTTGCAGCTAATGACATTGAAGTGTGGTTGACGAGGAACCAGTTCAAGGGTCTGATTACGGGCAAAGGCATCAATTTCATTTGACATGGCTCCTCTCCATTGTTTCTCTTTTAAAGCTTGATTCACGGTTCGGAGTTCAGGTGCGATATGAGTAGATAAGGCTGCAGAGAGATTGTATTTGTGGTTGGGTTTAGTAATATTTTTTTTGCGGTGAGTACACATTGGGTGAGTGTTAGGGGCGATAGGATTAGAAGGGTGAGGGTGAGGTTCTTCCACCAATGGTGGTGGTGACGGTGATAGGGACGGTGACAGGGACAATGAGATTGGTGGTGAATGCGATGGAGAGGACGATGGTGTTGGGGAATTGGTGTTGGTAGTGGGTTTGGATAATGGGCTTGCATTAGGTGGACTAGGTGGGCTTGGTGGGCTTTGAGATAGCGGAGAAGGAGTGATTGGTTGACATTGTCGTTTCTGTTACATGATTTGATTCATCATCAGACGCCAATGACGACGAAGATGATTACTCAGGCAGATGACGGTCACAGCTCACAGGTCCCGACGAAGGCGGCGATACGAGTGGTAGCGGCTGAGAACGAAGCTGAGAGGGTGGTGGATTTTGAGGTGATGAAGAGAGTGGCAGAACAAGAATGGTGGTGACTGGCGAGGAGTGGTGTTGTTTTGTCGGAGAAGAGGGTTGAGCAATTGGAGGAGTCAGTGATAAGGATTGTCGAAACAGGAATTGAGATTCATCAAACTTGACATGTCGTGAAACGTAGATGCGACCAGTTTGAGGTTGGAGGCATAGGTAGGCACTTTGGGTTGAGGAGTAACCAATGAAAACACAGGGCATGGACCGAGCTTCAAGTTTGTGATTGGTGTAAGGATGGAGCCAAGGAAAGCATAAACATCCATATGTTCGAAGTTTGGCATAGTTCGGAGTGTCACCAAACAAGATTTGGTATGGTGACATCATGGATAGGACTGGTGTTGGGAGTCTGTTTATGAGGTATGTGGCAGTGGAGAGAGCATAGGACCAGTATTGTTTGGGCATGTCAGCGTGTGTAAGCAGGGTGAGTGCTGTTTCGACAAGGTGGTGATGTTTCCTTTCTGAGATGTCGTTGTGTTCCCGTGTGTGAGGTGGTGATGTGAGATGAGAGATGCTGGCGGTAGAGAGGAAGGACCGTAGAGCCACAAATTCTCCACCATTGTCTGAATATAGGGTGCCAATTCTTTGCTTGAACCGATATGAATGTTTCTCGCACTTGAGATTTTTGTTTGAGCGGATATAGCTAGGTGTAGCGACTGTAATGATCAACAAGGACGAGGTAGTACTTGAAGTTGTAGATGGAGACAATTGGCGAGGTCCATACGTCTATGTAAATGAATTCAAGAGGATGAGTTGAGTGAATGGAGGATTGAGAGAATGGTAATTTATGGGTTTTATTAATAGCACAGTCTGAGCAAAGGGAACTGATGGGTACAGAATTATTGCAAGGTAAAGCGAAATTTGAGACAATACTATGAAAAAGTGGAAAAGACCGGTGGCCTAGACGACGGTGCCAAGCGGTGAATGATGGTTTGGATGTGGTGGAGGAAAAGAAGGAAGCAAGGGTGATAGGGGATGCTGGCCACTCGTATAACTCTGCCTTAGTCCTGCCTTGGATTAACGGGACCCCCGAGATGAGATCCTTCACCTGAAAGTAAGCAAGAAAGAAACTTGGTTAGCGTTGCACAGTCAGTAAACAAATATGAGGTTTTTATGAATATTAGGAACACAAAGAACTTTGTTTAAGGTTAGAGGGCGAGTAGAGGAAGGAAGGGTGAGTGAACCAGCATGAGAACTGAGTCCTCCTCCATGTATGGTTGATTCATTGCTAGGTTGTTGAGGTCATTGGTCATGTGGTGTGTGGCACCACTTTCCATGATCCACGGATTAGCCAGAGATTGTGAGGAAAGAGCAAGATTTGCTCTTGGTTTCCAAGGACAAAATGGGGTCGGGAGAAGACCATTTGGTGGAGTAGACAGAGGTTGTGAGTATTGAGGACACCGACAGGCACTATGGCCAAAGACACCACAGATTTTGCACTTACCTTGATATCCACGAGACATGCGACCATCATGTTTGGAGTTGTATTGTTGGTTGTGGTGTTGATTGTGGCGGTTGTTAGGTTGGTATTGAGAGAGCCGAGGACGAGAGGTAGCGACATTCGCGGAGAGTGGGACATGACTTGGCACAACAGTTGAAACAGAGAGGAGTTTAGCTTCCTTGGTCAGCAACTTTTCATGGACTAGAGTGATGGTTGGAGACACATCACGACCCTCAAATTGATCCACAACTGACTTGTATTCTTCAGGTAAGCCTTGAAGAATGTATTCAATCTGTTCTTCATGTAGAACCGGTTGACCAAGGAGAGAAAGTTTTTCGAAACGAGTGGTCAGCCCTTGCATGTACTCATCGATGGTTTTGTCACCCTTGGGTAAGTTTTTGAGTTCATGTCGAAGTTGTTGAACATGGCCTCTACTTGGTTTAGCGTACGTGTCAGCCAGAGATCTCCACATCTCTGATGCAGATTTTGTGGTAGATACAAGAGGTTGCACAATAGGAGAGAGTGTCCCAAGGAGACCATTGTAGATCAGCTTGTCTTGGCGCCTCCATTTGGTGAAATCTGTGTTTGTGATGGTTTGGCCGTTGGTCGTAACAGTTGGAGACGGAGAAGGTGTGGTTCCATCAATAAAACCAGCTAAGTCGTAGCCATCAAGTAGGGAGTGGACTTGGAGACTCCAAGTGACATAGTTGAGAGAGGTGAGTTTGGAGACATTGCTCATGTTGATATGAAGCAGTGGTTGAGTGGAATCTACTGTTTCAGCGTCCATGACAAAGAAAGGAGAAAGACGAGGTGAAAAAGAGAAATGAAGAGAGACGAGGGAAAATAAGAGAGGCAGCCGAAAGAAAAAGAAAAATTTTAGATATCGAAACCTTGCTCTGATACCATGTAGAAACTGTATTTCATATATCTCTTGAGTGTTACAGAGAGGCTAATATATACAGTGAGTAGCAGAGGAGCCTCTAGGTTAGGCGTAATTACAGAGGTTTCCTAATACAAAGATATAAAATATTGAGGAGTTAATACAAATCCTATCATATCTAATTATATCTCTATCATATCTCTAACACTATGGTGGTGGCGACCACAGTGAAGTATAGCTTGACCTGGTATATGAGTGTAACAAAACATTTCCTGCTTCAGTGAGAAATAGTTGTTTCCTTTATTTCTTAAAACATTTTGCCATTTACGAAATACTGGAATGTAGTAGGACAACAACAAAAAAGGTCCTCAAAAGGACACATACCTCTGCCTTAAACTTTGTCGTCATATGTTTTTTGCATCGTGTACCTCCGAAGAATATTCCCTCCCTCAAATTGTTTCTTCAAGCAAACATTCAATGTAATTTCTGAGTCATCCATATGTAAGCCTGCATATTTTTTAAAAGAAAATCAGTGCACTAGTTACTGATCAGTTGAAACACAGAATAACAAAAAGAAGCATCCATTGCCCAAATAAATAGTCACTAGTATTCTGTCTTACCTTTGGATACAGTAGAGACAAAACCCTTTATGAGATTGTTAAGCATACAATCCAGGCCAAAGTTGTCAGGGACAAGACCGTATTTAGTCATTGTGTTGTTTGGTATCATGATTATCTGGGAAAAACATAAGCACAAAAACGAGACAAAGAGGTAAGAACACGACAGAGAATAAGTTGCAAGATGATGGCTTTTTGGGGATTTTAAATGGGTTTGATGATTTTACATTTTTTTAGGATCATCCACATGATTATTACCTCAAATTGTTTACTCAAACAAACATTGAATGTTTTTTCAGGATCATCCACATGAAAACCTGCTGATTTAAGAGATTCTTTATTATACTAAACTAGATTCACGTTTGCTACTACGGTTTTCTCTACGCATCTAAGTATCACAGTATACGTTTCCATCTCAGGAATGATCGTACGGTCATGCAGAATTGTTTTAGCAGAGTAATAGAATAAAATCAACGGGTAGAATAAAACCTAAGTCAGCATCCCTATCTTCACCATATTCACCAACAAATCCATGGTGAGAGTCAAAAGCTGATCCAGACACTTTAGGGAAGAATACTGCAAAACAACAAAGTGTAAGTTGTTAAGTGTTACTGTGCTTTGTATCTTTCTAATGCATCTAAGACATATATTTCCTTCCGAGATTACCAAGAGCCTTGTTGTCCTTGCATATGCCCTTTTGGTTTTTTTTTTTTTTTTTACTGGACCTGGTTTCTCTTATTTCCCTTGCCATGTTTTAGTTTTCCATTCTTATTTTCCTTGGGATCTTCCTTGTGAGTTTTGTCCTCCTCCTTGTCACTGTCGTCTTTGTCTTCTTTATTCTCAGAGATGTTCTCGGTCATTATATAGGTAAGGCAATATATAGACACCTTCATACTCATAGTGATGGAAAGTCCACATTCCTTGTTGTGCGTATTTAACATCTTGAGAGCCGTCGTTCTCGAAGCATAAGGTGAGTGTTTGTGACACTATCCTTTCTCCATCACCCATTGAAAGGTTTCCGTTTCCCTTCCAAATATGCCCAAAGCCTTGTTTACCTGTCTGTAGATTGAAGGTCCTTTATGTAAAAATAGCCAGTTGCAATGGTAATGGTTTGGTCAAGGATGCGATATGGTGAAGAGGTCGGGCTGATCCCAAGGATAAGTTGTGAAGATGTGTTCGTTATCAAACTCAGGTATGCCAACCTCAATGTTCTGCTTTTTCAAACATACAGCGGCTAAACATATGATATTTCTTGCGGATGGATTGGTGAACCCATCAAAGCAGTGGAGAGAGAGTTCCTCCAGAGACAATTTCGAAGCCAGATCTTGATGCCATGCACAACAGTAGGCCATTCCACTCTCCCTAGACAGACTACATTCTAACAGTGCACATTGACATTGGAAGATACCACATGATCTATACACCACCGTTAGGAGTTTGGAATTCTGATGGAATATGTTAAGAAGTTACATTTTGTCATATTGTACCAATCAAGCTTTGATCAATATTTCAAATAATCATTAAAAGTAAAAAGAACAAGAAATAATTGGATTTTTAGAAACTAATATGTAAACTTACCTACAACTTAAAAACTTGGCATATGTGCACACTATGTACTATTAATTCATCAAATGTAAGAAGTTAGGTCACAAACTCATATACAAATAGATATGTATTTTGGTTGTTTTTCATCCTTTAGAACTGATATATGAATTTGTGACCTAACTTCATACATTTCATGATTAGTAAAACAAATGTAATATTGATTGATAGTTTTTAATGTGCACACATACCAAAATTTTAATTTGTAGGTTAGTTAACATAATAGTTTTTGACAAAAATTCAATACACAGTTTTTAGGATGATTATTTGAAATATTGATAAAATCTTGAATTCACAGTTTCTTATGAATTATGATTTTTTTCCTACATTATTAGATGTAATATTTAATTTTATTCAATTTTATAACTCACGTCTCTAAATTTTTTATCATTTTGTTAGTGTTAAAAAAAAATTCTCATAAGCTTCATTATTCTACCAGAAAAAAATTATAAAAAAGATATTTTTGTCTATAAGTAACACAAGAGGTTGTTTTTGAGAAATATGAAATATTTGGTTATTTTAGTTTAGAACACAAATTAACCTAAGGTGTTATTTTGTCTTCTTTTTCTTAGGTTTGTGTTTCCATCTATATTAACATTTTTGAAGTACATTTTGGTTTATGTCCTTTAAGTTTTAATTATTTAATTTTTTTTACAACATTAACCCCTAAAGAAATTCCATAAATAATATTGCAAAGAAACTTAAATACTAAACTTTCTTAAATTGACCAACATTTGTTATATTTATTGCCATAAAATCTTAACAACATCTATACATTCTGATTTTTCCAGAAACAACTCTACCCATTAAAGTTTTAACTCATTAAATCTCCAAAACTATTTTTATGCATGCTAGAATCTATCAAATTTAAATGATATACAACAGATTTTCTATAACAAAAGTTTACAATCTCCATAGTTATATTAACATTAATAAATTTCCTAAACCGAAAATCCAATTTTAGAATGATTAGAAAACCAATATTCACAATTATTTAACTTTAGCAAGAATACATACATTTAATTCAGTATATATTTTATTTAGAAACTGAATATTGTTTGGTAATAATCTATATATACATTTTTTGAAGTACATTATGGGTTATACCCTTTTAATTTTGCTTATTTAAAAATTTTAGTCCCTACAAAATTGCACTAAAAGCAATAAGTAAAATATGGTAAATTGACAAAATCGATTTTTTATATAAATTAATTAATTCTACCTAAATTAATTATTAATAGCAAAAAAAAATTCTATATTTGTGTCCTAAAATAAAAAAAATAAAATCAATCATTAATCTGTATACACTAAATAAAAAATCAGTTAAATTAAATAATTATATATTAAACAAAAAATAATAGTATTATTTTAAATAAATACAAAATATTATTCTGATTAATTATACATTATACAAAAAGTTATATTCCATAATTTTAGTGTTTTATCCTGATAAAATTATAATACTTTAAGAATAATTGTATTACCGCTTAAATCTAAAAAAACTAAAAATTAAAAAAATAGAATTTTATTACTAGATTAAATACTTTTAAAATCAAATATCATTATAAATAAAATTAAATAATTGTCCTGTGGTGTACCACGAGTTAAATCCTAGTGTCGTAGTAATATTGTTTTCAATTTCAGGATTGTGTATAAACTTCGTTTCTATACCACCAATTATGTAGCTTTTTTTCCAAAATTATCTGAATTGATAAGGGAAGAGTCAAGTCTCTTGCTCCTATTAAGCTCTGCTTTAGTAGAAGTAGGTGGACGGGATTTTACAAAAAAAAATGTGAGGTAATTTCTGTAGAAATATAAATTTGTGGGGTTATATTATAAAGATATAATTTTGTAGGGGCTGGCGACAAAAACCTTAAACGGTCTATAAAAAACAAATCAGAACGGGCTCTGGACCCGTGAAACGATATGACCTGTTTTTTTAATAATAAATAATAGTAATAATAATAATAATATTAATAAGTAGACTATAACTAGTGGTCTCATACCTATTAGCCACCTAACCAGAATCACAATCAACAATGGGAATAACCAATACCAATATCCAAAAATCAACCAACAGGAATCATAGAGCCAGCAACCTAGCAATGTTTCTAATGACCCAACTCTAACAACCTAGAAATGCCAGACAACAACCAATCGAGTCCCTAGAATATCCTCCTCTTCATTGCCTTGATTCCACGATCACATTTTGCCTTTACCTGCACCACAAACACAAATTGCAATACATGAGTATTTTATAAACACCCAGTAAGGCAATCTTTCCATCTACTGGGCTATACACACAAGCAATAGAGACATCTCTAACAATCAACAAATAATCAACAATAACCAATAATAAACCAGGACTCTGCATCGACCGACACCAAGCATGCATCGACCGAAACCAATTGGGATTGGGTCGACCGACGCATGATATGCATCGACCGATGCAAGGTTCACTTGCATCGACCGATACTCCCATTGTACTGACCGACGCATGCTCGACATAGCACGAAAACCCTAAAGTTTTACGCGTCGTCCTCGCACTTGCATCGACCGATGCACATGCCGACCATCGTTTTCCCCGAAGCTTCTCGCTGTATCTTCGTTCCTACAACCACAAAAACTCGATTCCAAGCCACAAGAAAGCTTTCCAACATCCCAAATAACATTCTAACAAGCCAAACAACACATAAACACGCATATCAGAGAAATATCCAGCTTATATAAGCCATGGTCATGCACTTATCTTTGCCACAGAAGAAATCCGACCCTAACACAGGAAGAAAACGCTCCTAGGAAGCTCCTACAACGATCCCAACTACAGATCTCTACAGAAACAGCTTCCAACCCCAAGAATCTCCCAAGAATGCTCAAGAACACCAAGAACTCTTCTCTCTCTCTTTCGTTTCTCTCAAAAGCGGCTAAACTCGCCTAATGAGACAAAAACACAAACTTAAGGGTTTTCCTTTATCCAAAACGCAGCGTTTAACTTAAACTCGTCCGCACTAAACCGGCTATGCATCGACCGATGCACTAATCCCTAAATTGGGATTTTGGTTTGCGGATGTTATAATTCTCCCCCACAAACTTAGATTCGTCCTCGAATCTCGAACAACCATCAGTCAAGGACTCCCGTGCAACCGTCTCCACGGCCCACACTACTCCGACCGATCTACCAAAGGTCACCTATAGGCGATAGACTCACGTTCCAGGCATTATTTGCTCTCGAATTTTGGACTTTCCTTTACTCACAGGCCATAATATTGTCTCTTCATCGAGCCTAAGCCCGCATGTCGTAATGTAAGGAAGTCCAATACTCGTCTCTCGGGTTGCCACCCTACAGCGTGCCCCTGGATCGTCATCCAAATTCGATATACCAACTATACTCTCAAGCCACAAAGTCTTAGAATATAGCAGTACTAGGAGAACCGAAGTCCCCCAAGAGACGTGAGCAAACAATTCTGAAAACGTCTGAGTCATATCCCTAACCAGGTTTCCTTACCGTGGCTCGCGTAGAACAACACAATGCCCTACCAACCACATATCCTCTCACTAGAATACCTCATGACCACACAAGGATCATCTCAATGCCACGAGAGCCGCCACGAAGGCCAACATATGTCCTAAACAAGACTTCCACAAAGGCCAAACAAATGTCCTAAACATGACCGCCACCAAGGGAACACGTCCCGAAGGACCATCACAAAGACCACTCGTCCCAAAGGACCGCCTAAAAAGGCAACTCTAGGTAAACAACCCGCCACAAAGACCACACTCTCGCTAAACAGCCCGCCACAAAGGCCACACTTTGGCTAAACAACCCGCCAAAAAGGCCACAAAACGGCTAAACAGCCCGCCACAAAGGCCACATAAGCCCCTCCAAGACTCACAACCACTAAAAATGGACAAATTCTAACTCACATAAAACTTTCCATTTTTAGACTTTCCACTTCTGGAAACGGTCTTCTAATAGAAACTTCTATTTCAAGAAATTTTTCCTCAAACCACTGCCTCACAAATATTTCGTACCCCAAACACCACCTCATCTTGTTACTTAGACGCACAACCAACCACCCCTAAGAGACCAAGTAAAACAAGAGAGATGGGCTGGAATACTCCATTCCCGCTCCAGCCACAAACTACAACTGGGACCAGGTTAGACAAGTTTAAGTCGCGACCTGCTCCTCGAACCACTTCTTGAACCTTGCCTTCATCCTCGCCTCTGGCTCCCAAGTCTGCGCCTCAACACAATCACAGTCCCAAAGGACTCTCATCAAAGGAACCTTCTTCTTCCAAAGTTCCTGGATCCTCCTCTCGAGAACCCTCACTAGTCTCGCCTCCAAAGTCATGTTAGGCTGAAGATCCTCAGGAATTTACTTCCGCAACATAGACACATGGTAAACCTTGTGAAATGCACGCATAACCTCAGGTAACTCCAATCTATATGCCACTAGTCCAACCCGCTCTATCACTCTGAACGGACCCATATACCTCGGACTCAACTTACTCTTAGTCAATGACCTCTTCGGACCCTGCAACATGGCCATCTTGAGGTACATTCTATCTCCCACCTGAAATTCAAGATCTATCCTCCTCCTGTCGTCATAACTCCTCTGCAAATCCCTGAGCTTCCTTCATGTTCCTCTCCCCTGAATCTTCTCCGAGGTCTCTTGAACAAAATATGCCCCGTACATGCTCCTCTCCCCCACCTGAGTCCAACAGAACAGTGTACGACACGGCTTACCATACAAAGCCTCATAAGGAGTCATGCCAATACTCGCCTGGTAACTGTTGTTGTAAGCAAACTCTACCAAGCTCAAGTGATATGCCCAATGGCCACCCCAATCCAGCACACACATCCTCAGCAAATCCTCCAACGTCTGGATCGTCCTCTTAGACTGCCCATCTGTCTGGGGATGATAAGTCGTACTCATATGCACCTTAGTGCCCATCTCTGCCTGAAATGTCCTCCAGAACACCGAAGTGAACTTGGAATCCATATCAGACACAATGCTCGCTGGCACCCCATGCAATCTGACTATCTCCTTCACATACTTCTTAGCCAAGACCGCTGCTCCATCAGTCTTCTTAATGGCCAGAAAATGTGCCGACTTAGTCAACCGGTCAACAATGACCCAAATAACATCAAACGTCCTGGACACTGGTAAACCTACCACGAAGTCCATAGTAATTATATCCCACTTCCACTCTGGAATGGGTTCTGGAATGGGAAGTCTCTTCAGCAATCCAGCTGGTACCTGATTCTCAGCCTTCACTAGCTGACATACATCACACCTCGCGACCCAACTAGCCTTATCCTTCTTCATCCCGACCCAATGGTAGTACCTCTTGAGGTCACAGTACATCTTATTTGCTCCTGGATAAATAGAGAACATGCTTGCATGAACTTCTCTCAGGATCTCCTACCTCAACTCATTATCCTTAGGCACACAAATCTGCCCGCCCATGTACCAAAATAGTACCATTAGCTGAGACATGATACTCAGAATCAACAACCTTACAGGCATTCACAAGCCCCAAATCATTCTCTTGAGCCAAATGCACTCTGCTCAACAGATCCGCTCTATCAGGTGCAACCAAACTCAACAGCTCCTGAGAAACCGCACACAAACTCAAAGCACTGATCTCTCCTACCAGAGAATCCATATCTTGCTCCTAAGCCGAAGCTGTCCTCTTCCGAGTCAGAGCATCCGCAACCAGGTTAGCCTTACCAGGGTGATAAGCTATCTCCATATCATAATCCGCCACCAACTACATCCATCGCCTCTGCCTCAAGTTCAGCTCGAGCTGAGTGAATATATACTTCATGCTCTTATGATCTGTAAACACCTGTACCTTTGCACCATAAAGATAAGATTTCCAAATCTTCAGGGCAAAGACTACAACACCCATCTCCAAGTCATGAGTAGGATAATTGTCCTCATGCTTCCTCAACTACCGCGAAGCGTAGGCAATCACCTTCCCATGCTGCATCAACACACACCCCAAACTAACTGTGGATGCATCTGTATACACCACATAAGGTTCTCCCTGCTCAGGCAAAGCCAATACTGGAGTAGTATTTAACATCTCCTTCAAGCTTGCAAAGCCCTCCTTACCCTCCTGTGACGACACAAAAGGAACATCCTTCCCTGTCAACTTAGTCAAAGGACGTGCTCTGCTTACAAATCCCTGCACAAACCTCCTGTAATAGCCTGCCAACCCAAGGAAACTCCTGATCTCTGTGGCATTATGCGGTATAGGCCAATCTCTAATAGCCTGAATCTTTTCCGGATCTACAGAAACCCCATCTGCAGACACAATACGACCCAGAAAACTCATCTCACGCTACCAGAAACTACACTTGCTCAACTTAGCAAACAACTTCTGCTCACGCAGCCTCTAAAGAACTGCTCTCAAATGCACTGCATGCTCCTAAGGACTCTTGAAATAAACCAGGATGTCGTCGATGAAGATGATGGCATACACGTCCAGAAACTCCTTAAACACGCTGTTCATCAACCTCATAAACATTGTGGATTTGTTAATCCAAACGGCATCACCACAAACTCATAATGCCATACCTAGTCCTGAAGGCAGTTTTCCTCACATCTGCCTCATCTATCGGAATCTGATGATAACTCGACGCCAGATCTACCTTGGAAAACCAAGTAGCACCTCTCAGCTGATCCAACAACTCATCGATCCTGGGAAGAGGATACTTGTTCTTCACAGTGACCCGGTTGAGACCCATGTAGTCAATACACAAGCGGAAACTTCCATCCTTCTTCTTAACGAATAACACTGGTGCTCCACACGGTGATATACTAGGACAGATGAATCCCTTGCTCAACAAATCCTCAAGCTGCTTCTTCAGCTCTGCCATCTCTGCTGGAGCCATCCTGTAAGGAGCCTTGGATAACGGTGTCGTTCTCGGTTCAAGTTCAATCGTAAAAGGATCAGACCAAGATGGTGGTAATCTCTGAAATGATTGGAACACATCCTCAAACTCCTCCACGACCTGAATACCGCTAACCGTGGACTTCCCCACTGATTCTGGCATAGATATGGTAACCAGATAAGCCTCACGGCCCTTCTCGATCATCTTCCCCGCCTAAATGGCCGAGATCACGAGACTCCCTGAAGTTGGTCTAATTCCCTGAAAAACCAACTTTCTTCTTGAACGCTCAAACTCCACTATACCCCGATGACAATGCAGATGAACCATATGCCGATGCAACCAGTCCATCCCCAAGATAACGTCATACAGCTCCACTAGGCTGATAAGCAAATCCGCAGGCCACGACTCTCCCATAATCTGAATATCTATACCCCTCTTTCGACCAATGACTCTCAGAAACATGCCTCCAGCAACTCTGACAAATCTCGCACGCTCTTTGGGATCTCCCTTGATACTGGCACTCTCTGCACACTTCAGGGTAATGAAGATATGAGTAGCTCCAGAATCAAACATAACATGGGACTTAAACCCGCCCACCAACAAGGTCCCTACACAAACCCCATGTGTTGAGAACCTAACATTTTATAACAAGCAAACATAAAATCTGAACCTATTAGAATTCACAAAGTTTAAGTACCAGAAATTATACATGTGATCGCCCCGGCACTGGTTCCACCAGCCTCTGCCCTCATGTAAACCTGTGGCGCCTGCTTTATCCGTGCCACCTGCTGCCCTCCCGACTGCTCCTGCTGCAACGTTGCCACAAGCACCAATTGCAACTTGGGGCACAAGGGCCTGTTGTGCCCTGGATCCCTGCAATGGTAGCATACAGGAGCCGCTGCCGTCGGAGCACTCTTTTTGGAACAGCTAGAAATCTTGTGATCCTTGCCCCCACACCCGAAGCAACTCTGACCACTCGGCCTCTGTGTTGCCTCCCACCTCCTCTTGTTTCCCTACGCAGGTTTGTCGCCCTTGCTAGAAACTCCATGTTGTTGTGCCTGCGTAGGAGGAACTGCTGGACTAACCACCACTGACTGTGCCCAGATGTCCTCCTTGGTCTCTTTCGCAGTCTCAACCAGCTCTGCACGCGTAGCATAACTTCACCCTCTACAGTGAACCCTCAACTCGTCACATAGGGCCCTCCAAAACCTTCTGATCTGAGCCTCCTCATACTCCATAGCCCGACCCCCATACCTCAGAAGTCTACTGAACTCCAAGTCAAGCTCTCGTACTGACCGAGTCCCCTGAGCTAACTGAAGGAACTGCACTTCCAGCCTATCTAGTGCCTCTTTAGAAAAATACTTGCGGTTAAACTCCAAGACGAAGTTAGCCTAAGACATCTCCCTCTACACTCTCCTAGCAGCCACATAACTCCACCACAACTGAGCATCCCCAGTAAGGTTGTGAACCGCTATATCAACCCAATACTCCTTAGGACATCTGAGAGGCTGGAAGTTACATTCCACTCTTGTCCTCCATGCATCAGTAATAGTAGGATCAGTACCTCCTGAAAACCGCTCGGTACCAATATGCTTCATCTCCCTCAGCATACTCACATAACGAGAGTGAAACCCTACATCCGCAGCCACTGGCTAACAAGCCCGCAAGATCGACCCCAGGGTCAAACAACACATAAACACACAAATCTCCAGCTTAGATAAGCCATGGTCATGCACTTACCTTTGCCACAGAAGAAATCCGACCCGAACACAGGAAGAAAACGCTCTTAGGAAGCTCCTACAATGATCCCAGTTACAAATCTCTATAGAAACAGCTTCCAACTCCAAGAATCTCCCAAGAACCCTCAAGAACACCAAGAAATCTTCTCTTTCTCTTTCATTTCTCTCAAAAGCGGCTAAATTCGCCTTATGAGACAAAACACGAACTGTAGTTTGTTTCTAGTTTCTATGGAAATTGTAGTTTTTTGTGTTATGTCTATCGAAATCTTAGGGATCAAATTCCATCGTCATGCAAAGCAAGAAGCTTTTCTAATCTTTCTCGTCTCCTCTCCTTCTATTGTTTGGTTGCAAGGTCTCCGACTTTTTATACATGTTTTTTGTTGTTGTTGTTGTGTAGTATCATTGCATTCCATTTCTGCTGTAAATCCATATCGATGTTCAACAACCTCTTTAATTTATTTGTTGACATGAGAGGAACACAAGGAAAAAGATTGGCAAGTAATGCCATTTTTGATCAAGAGTTGTCCAAATTTTTACAGACTGTTTTAGTCATCAAGGTATGATCAATTTCCTTATTGAGATTACTTTTCTTGTTAGTGTTGCCCGTTAATTTTATACATATCAAATTGGTCTCTGATTGCACAGTGCACAAAGTAACAAACATATGTGGAATGAATGCGCTTGCATCCCTAAGAAGCAGAGGGATATTGTAAAGAAAGACGAGGCATTGTGTTGTTTGTGTTAAGGTATAGAGAAACACAACACATTGATTCACACTTGGAACACGCCAAGCCAACACTTTTCTATTCAATCTTATTAACAAAATTTATCTTTTACAAGGATACAATTTTGTCTCGGCCCTTACTCAACCTATTCTACCCAATAGGATTGATCCCGACTAAGAATGAATCTAAGACTTTCTCTTTTCTATCTAACACAACACCTTGTGTAGATCTAAGAGAAGAAAACCAACCCTCTCTCTATTTATCTATAAGAGAAGAAAACCAACCCTCTCTCTTTCTATCTAAACTCTCACCAATGTAGATCTAAGAGAAAGAAAAAACAATTCTCTGCGCACTTAATCACCTCCCTGATTAACGTCATAGAGTGCTCAAATTGGCTCGTGGCCTACTCGTAGAATATATATACACGACTTAAAAAACCCTAGAAGGCGAATCTCCAAGTATCAATGCATAAAGAAACTGCTTGCTCCTCAAGCTTATCCTTATTTTTTGTAGAGAATATTCTGTATATCTCCAAGTACAATTTCGTCTCTATCTTCAATGCCAAGTCATCAACCTTCTTCGACACATCATCACATCCACTCTCGTCTTGCCACGTCATCTCACACATCCACGTCAACAACTCAGGCGTCTGTGATCTGATGCAGCTTCCTGATTGGCACAACGCTCTATTCGGCACAACGACTTGTTCCTCACAGCGAGTTGTTTCAGAATCTGCATCTATATTCTCCCCTTTTTGACTGATTTTGATACTCAAGCATCTCTCTAGTTCAACCTGAAAAGACACTCCAACAAACACAAGCCAAAAACAAAACAAGCAACAACTAGACAAAACAACAAACATTATCTAGCAAAATCAATCAACAACTTGTTCAAATAGAACTATGATTAAGAACCTAACAATCGTAAACCTCAACCGGCTGCAACGGAGACCATGTTCTCAATCAATGATCATCTGACCTTTTCTTCTTCACCTGTCTTTTTCCCGCTTTGATGTGGAAAATGTGTAAGTAAGTCAACATATATATGATTGTGTCACCAAAATATCATGAATACATAAGAAGAATCTTGTCATGCAGTGCACAGATTGATCGGCTTTGCAAAAGTATTTCTCCGACTAATCATGTAGTCAAAATGTGTAGTATATTGTAACCATTATTGTACGAAAACATATATTGAAAAATGGACAATCGGTTAAAACACTTGTTCATGTAAACAAAGCATTAGATAGTAAGTACGCCAAGTTATTGAGTTTGAGTTTACTCTTTTCACATTTCATTTAAACCCAAAACGAGTCAGATAGAAAAAAGATAGATACTTGCAACCTAAACGACCCATAAGATTATACGTACAAAGTAAAAAAGGTTACCCAAGGAAAGAATGATAGAGGGTTTCACAAAGGATGGATCCTAGCTAAATGTTAAACAAACAAAACAGGGTTGAACTTTGAACACAAAGTGAACCTGGAATTTTACTAGTTTTTTACTATAAGAAATTGATGACAAGAAAAAGGAAAAAAAAAAAAAATCAAACCGATTTTATATCATAGATTTATCGTACTAATATATGGAGAAAAAAATTAGTAAAAACGTACTATACAGTTTGAAGACGCAGTGGAGAATTATTAACTACAGGGAAACAAGTCTTTATGATTTCTATACAAGTAATCTCATCGATACTATAGACTATAGAGCAATCCTTGTGATATGATTTCTCCTGGCAGCAAGAGTCTGCCTTTTCTTTCCTTGGAAGCATTGACCGCACCAGCTTGCGAATTCCTTGTGATATGATTTCATCTCTCATAAAGAAAGAGAGCTGGCATTTGAGCAGAAGAAAATTGTGATTCAATTGTCATTTGAAATCCTGAAGCAAGCTTTAAGAGTGTTTTACCTTTTGCACCAAAGAACCATGTTGACCTCATGACTAGATGTTGTTGCTCTGGCACCACGGTGTAGTACAGCCTGACCAAGTATATGAGATTAAATCAAACGGTGGGAAATGGATGTTTTACTTTTACCAATTAACCATTTACCTGCGGAATACTGGAATGTAGTAGACAAAGAGGAATGCTCCTGAAAAGTTCTCACACACCTCTTGCTTTGCATCTGTATTGGCACGTTTCTTGCATCGTGTGCCTCTGAAATATAATTCCCCTCCCTCAACTTGTTTACTCAAGCAAACATTGAATGTTTTTTCTGGATCATCCACATGGAATCCTTCAGATATAAGAGATCCTTGAGAATATTTACGCTTGCTACTATGGTTTTCTCTACGCAGCTTAAGTATCACATTATACGTTTCCATCTCAGTAATGATCATACGGTCATGTTAAATTTTTTTGCAGAAGTGTTGTAGCAAAGTAATAGAATAAAATCAAGGGGTGGGGACTCACCTAAGTCAGCATCCCTATCTTAACCATATTCACAACAAATCTATGGTGAGAGTCAAAATTTGATCCAGAAACCTCAGGGAAGAATACTGCAAAACAACAGAGTCCAAGTAGTCAAGCGTTACTATACTTTGTATCTTTCTAATGCATTTAAGACATATATTTCCTTCCGAGATTACCAAGAGCCTTGTTGTCCTTGCTGATGATCTTTTGGTGCTTCTTCTTAGTCAACTTGAAAAAGAACTCCATGATCCTGTTCTCGAAGCCCTCCCCTGCGCAGATTCAAAACAACAAAAGGTTAGCGGTTAGCACCAACACCACAGTGCAGCAATCCAGGACAAAGTCGATACCGTATATGGTGGTCATGGTGTTTGGTCTCACGGTTTCATGAACAGAACAGAGAGAGGTAAGAGAATAAGTTGGTTACTCCGAAATGTAATTCCCCTCCCACAGAGTCACCTGCAGATTCAAAAGAGATAAATGCTTAATTATACTAAATCAGATTTATGTTTCCCATTGGAGAATTCACTCTGGCCAGACAACCTAAGCAAGAGGGCTCACCTAATCCACATACATATTTAGTCAGGTTGTTTCCAATGACAGCAATGTCCTTACCTCTGCCGCCTTGTCTCCTAGGCATAGGTGGCTTGGTCTTGGCAGGCTTGGTATTGGCAGGCTTTGGATTTGGGTTTGACGAAATCGTTCCACATCCTCCTTGGAGAGACAGTACATGTGGAGAGATCTGAACTCATAGAGACACAGTTTCCACCCTTTCATACTTGGTGCTTTTGTTGTGTTTAGGATAAGAGGGTAATATTGACCTTATTCTCATCAATGGTTCTTTCATTGCGGCCATTGAGTCTCCAAAGAGTGTAAGTGGGAGGAGGCTCGGTGAAAAACAAGAAGTCGCGGCTTCTTTCTTGCCCATGAAGGTCTATGTTGAACACATCACCATTTAAACAGGGTCAGTCTCCAACAAACCTTGTTTTCTTAATCTTACTTACCACGCAAGAAAAGACCTTTACACTCAACCGTTTTAATAAAATCTATAATTTATTGATTCAAAATCTAATTAAATAAAAAACATCATAAGTTGACAAAAAAAAACAAAAAAAAAATCATATCATCTACATGTAAAGAAATGCATAGATATTGTTCATTTCCATTGAAGTTACATGTTTGTCATATTGTACCAATCAAGGTTTGATCAATATTTCAAATAATCACTAAAAGTACAAAGAACAAGAAATAATTGGATTTCCAGAAACTAATATGTAAACTTACCTACAACTTAAAAATTTGGGATATGTGCACACTATGTACTATTATCAATTGATATTGCATTTGTATAACTATTCATGAAATGTAAGAAGTTATACATATAAAACGGCCCACATGTTTGGCGACAGAAAACAAAAAAAAATGGTACAAATGTCACATATATATTATCATGTTATTTTTCCTAAAATTTTATGTATGGTTGAACTTGAAAATAATAATATAATTCAAATATCCTGTATTTTTTTTAAGAATTAATTTCTAGGCATGCTAATATACTAGAACTAATATATTTTTTGTATAAGAAATTTTAAAATATTTATTAATATATCATGTATTTAAGAAACTTCAAAATATTTATTACCCATTGTCATCATAGATTAATTCTCCATTTTACTTTCTAGTATATATTTGGTCGAAGTTAACTTAATTTATGTATTTTTTTGTTTTGTTTTGAATATCCCACACAAAGTAATGTACTATAATTAACTTGTTTTATATAAAAAACTGTAAGAATCCCTCGTTAAAAAAGAGGTTTTCAAAAATACCTCTTTCCTTATGTCACTTTTTAAAAATACATTTTTTCTATGTATAAAAATTACTAAATTTTAAGCTTTAAACTCCAAATAAATTTTAACCCCTCAAAATTATATCCTAAATATATAATAGATAACCCAAACCTTAAGAAAATCTAAAAATTAATTGTGTAAAAGAAGATAAAAAAAATATATTTAAAAAAAATAGATATTTTTGAAAAGGGGTTTTCTAAAAAAAGTATTTCTAACAAATTATTTTTAAAAAAATACATACTTTTTTCTTAATGAGCCAAAACGAGACCAAATATTAGAAATCTCTTATTTACAATATACTAAAACTAGTCATTTATATACAAAATATATAGTCAATGCCATCATAGACTAATTCAGATATTCTCAGATATATAGGCTATGAATGGAATCAGTTTTTAAATTGGTTTTATATGTGAGAGTATTAACCATGGATCCATATTTTTTATCGTAGACTGTAGAAAGATATATATGTGTGACATGTGAATCACAATCCTTTCGATTGTTCAGTTGAATGCAAAGTTGTTCCAAAAGAATTTGAAGGTATCTTAAATATCAGTCTCTGTCAATTTAGCTCATATACTTTAGAGATAATCATGAACCTGTTCAGTCTTCTACTTGCAGCTGCTAATTTGAAGGTACTGCAAAGTTCTATTAGTAATCTCTCCCAAGTCCTAAGCAAAATATAGTACAAAGTACAGCCTGGTTCCACCTTGTTCTGCAGAAGTACATAGAAGAAAGATGAGAAAATAGTTTTGATTAATTTCTTTGTTTACCACCTAAAAGGAAATAGACTTAAAACGACACAGTATTTTAAAGCTAGAACCTTTCTTCATGTGATGTTTTGTCTTTAAACAGGGTCAATCTCCAACAAACCCTGTTTTCTTAATCTTCCTGACCACACAAGAAAGACTTTTACACTCAACCGTTTAAATAAAATCTGTAATTATATCTCCCCACTCTAGAGTTAAGTACATTCACATTGCCATCTAACTAAAAAAGATAACGAAAGAAAGGATTAGATGAATTGGATGTTGCACTTTGATGAAAGTCTGGGGAGAGCCAGCAGATTAGCTCGCAAGAACTCATTGTTTTTGTAATTGTCCCCGTCAACACCAACTTTCACAGTTTCAAGACATTTCAACTTCCCCAAGAAATGTCTCATCTGTTTCAGCTCTTGAAAAGAACCTTTATACTCTGAAATCTCTAGCACTTTCACTTGACATGTCCATAAACAACTTAATTCCTCCTCCTCCTCCTTCACAACCTTCCTCTTCTTGTTGAGCTTCCTATTGTGCTTCTTAGGGATGCAAGCACATGCATCTCCACATTTGTTTGTTACTCTGTGCACAAGACCCTGAAACCAGAGACGAGAGACCAATTTGACATGTATAAACTAACGACAGGCAACAGTACTAACCCTTTTTCAAAAAAAAAAAAAACAGTACTAACAAGAAAAAGAATCTCAATAAGGAAATTGATAATACCTTGATGACTAAAAATTGTAGATTTGGACAACTCTTGATCAAAAGTGGCATTACTTGCCAACCTTTCTCCATGTTACTCTCAATAGATAACTTAAGGAGGTTGTTGAAGACCGGCATGGATTTACAGCAGAAATGAAACACCTGATCACAACCAAAAAAAAATATATATATAGGTGAGAGACCTTGCTGCCTGCGAAAATAAAAACAATTCCAAGGAAGTAGCAAAAACTGACCTCAAGGGATTCAGGAGACAAGTGAAGAGTCGAAATGTTGCTTATACTCGCAACCAGATTTGTAACATCACCATATATGGGTTCCTCCGGTTCATATTCATCAGAGAGATCATCGTAATCATCACAATAAAAAGAAAAACCATCATCGTCGTCGTCATGATTGTCAGTTGACTCCCATAACCTTAGACTCAGCCTGGCTTCGACAAGCAAATCGCAATCAACAAACTCA
>NC_025687.1:22030796-22060389 GCF_000633955.1 Camelina sativa | reverse complement strand
TTGTAATTGTCCCCGTCAACACCAACTTTCACAGTTTCAAGACATTTCAACTTCCCCAAGAAATGTCTCATCTGTTTCAGCTCTTGAAAAGAACCTTTATACTCTGAAATCTCTAGCACTTTCACTTGACATGTCCATAAACAACTTAATTCCTCCTCCTCCTCCTTCACAACCTTCCTCTTCTTGTTGAGCTTCCTATTGTGCTTCTTAGGGATGCAAGCACATGCATCTCCACATTTGTTTGTTACTCTGTGCACAAGACCCTGAAACCAGAGACGAGAGACCAATTTGACATGTATAAACTAACGACAGGCAACAGTACTAACCCTTTTTCAAAAAAAAAAAAAACAGTACTAACAAGAAAAAGAATCTCAATAAGGAAATTGATAATACCTTGATGACTAAAAATTGTAGATTTGGACAACTCTTGATCAAAAGTGGCATTACTTGCCAACCTTTCTCCATGTTACTCTCAATAGATAACTTAAGGAGGTTGTTGAAGACCGGCATGGATTTACAGCAGAAATGAAACACCTGATCACAACCAAAAAAAAATATATATATAGGTGAGAGACCTTGCTGCCTGCGAAAATAAAAACAATTCCAAGGAAGTAGCAAAAACTGACCTCAAGGGATTCAGGAGACAAGTGAAGAGTCGAAATGTTGCTTATACTCGCAACCAGATTTGTAACATCACCATATATGGGTTCCTCCGGTTCATATTCATCAGAGAGATCATCGTAATCATCACAATAAAAAGAAAAACCATCATCGTCGTCGTCATGATTGTCAGTTGACTCCCATAACCTTAGACTCAGCCTGGCTTCGACAAGCAAATCGCAATCAACAAACTCATACTGTTTGGAGACATAATTAGAATAGTCAAGGTAGACAAGACGTGAAGCTTTAAAAAAGACAGTTCTGTGATACTCCTTAGCATCGGGAAGATTGACAAAAACCACAAGTCGCTTGATGGGGGGGACTTTCCACGAACACACCGCAACATGGCGGGTACCAATGATCAGCATCAGTTATGAATAAATCTTCCAGCACAGGGCAGCCATCAAGGAGCCGACAATAGTTTGGACAATAAAACCCTAACACTGATAAGAGAGAAAGCGATTTGAGGGCAGGGAAAAACACACGGTCAACGTCAAGAGAACATTCACCGGATAGTGTGAGCTTAACAAGTGTCTTGCTCGTTAACAACTTTGTCTCTACATCAAAACCAAAATAGCGGTGGGTGGCGTGCAAGTATAGTTCCAAGAAACCACGTTCCATTGCTGTCCAAAACCAACGTTGGTATGCATGGTTATGGCGAGGTCGAGGTGCATGACGCAAAGATAATTTCTTGATGTGAGAATTGCTTAACAGAGCTAGTGTCTTGTCTACGAAATCACAGAAGCGATCTGAACCACTTGTTGCTTCTTCCTCGTTGGGGTAAACAATTATCGAATCATCAAAACAAAGGTTGTCTACTAGACCCAAAAGATTCTTCCACCTCTTGGACAGGACCGATGTGGAAGCAGCAGCTTTTGTCGGAAGCAAAGACAAGATTTTGCCAAGAATCTCATCTGGCAAACTGCTGATTAGATCACTACGAGAACTCATAGCCATAGATTAGGGATTTTAATTTATACCTAATACACACTAAGACAACTCGATTAGGATCCCAAGCGAATGAATTATGCAAGAAAGTGCAAACTAGCTGATGAACCATGTGTAATGATTTTATACCATTTACCATTCTTAAGAATACTAAAATCTATAAATTTTGCAACATTCAAAGTTACTATTAATCTCTTTAACAGATACATAGAGAGTTAAGACGAAAGAAACCACTTACTTGCAATTTGCAACTTTGAGTTGTTCAGCTAACTTAGCACTGTGGAGATGTAAGCTTCAGCGTAATTAATACCTTAGAACAACAACAGCAACAATAATTGAGCCTAAATGCCTAATACACACTTTTTAGGAGTTAACATAGGGTTAAACATTAGTACAATTATATAGTATTTTTTTTTTTGTGGGTTGGTCTATAACACACGCACAAAAATTAGTCCCAACATAAGACGAGTTAAATGAGATGAGTTATGCATACCCTAACCCGCTCCATCATTATTATATGAATTACAAAGTGTTGTACATAAGATGTTAACTTTCACAACAAATTAATTAAATTCCAAATGAAAATGTAATAATTTGTATATACATCAAGCAAATAAAATTACAAATATCTCTATATTATTTTACAAAATTAAACGAATCTAAAATTTTATATTTATACAACATAATCTCAAGATTTCAGTTTTTTTTTTTTGTAATTTTCTTAACTAGTCTAGTATCATTATGATTTGCTTTAAATATGTTGTGTCTCTGAATCCAACGGTTCACTGAATTAGATATGAATGAGATTGTTTGAGTTTAGTAATTAGTGATTTACTAGAGACTCGAAGCTTAGGCTCGTGAGTCGTGTTTAAACTTAGTGTTCAATTGAGGATTCATATGATTGGTAAAATGTTGAAACGTGATTTGATTGTTGCAGTGGTATACTTGTTCAGGAAACTTCAAAACTTGATATGTTTTGTAGACGTAAATATGCTTCTTTTCTTGATGTAAGTCTGCTTTTTTTTTTGGTTGTAGCTTACAGTTTAGCTAAACTGAATTTCCATGTTTAGACCCTTTTAGTTGACAAGAAGTGATGACATGCCTTTTAGATTCTTCGTGGAGTTACAATCTCTATTGAAAGTGACTTGTACCTTGTTCCTAATCTTTCTTTTTTGAATCTTTGATTTTGGTTTCTCATTGTGAAACTAGGCTGATACATTCAACAATTCTCATTACCTCATTTACTCAAGTCTCTACATTTAAAAAATCTAGGGAATTCTTTCTCTTAATGTTCCTGTTGAGAAAGTTGGTCGACAGAGATATTGCTTGATCAGAAACGATGTGTAATTTAGGTCACCGGTCTTGGTGGTTCTTATCGAGCCTTTTGCAAATCCTTCTTTGTTCATCCTTATACCAACGAAACAGAGGCGTCAGAATTGGATAAATTACACCCAAAAATGAGTTCGAAGCTTATCCCACTATCGAATTTTTTCTAAACTGTAATTGTTTTGGTCATCCTGAAAAGTTTCCTATTTCGAGAAACGACAAAATTTATATATCCTATATTAGTTTTTTTATTATTACTACGTTAAACCCGCGCTACGCCGCGAGTATTTTTTATTTTTATATGTCATATAAATACAATTTATAAACTTGTAATTGATCTCTATATTACATGGAACTTTATGGTTGATATATGGTCGCTTTTATCGGCACAACTAAACAAAGCTAAATGTCTTTTAAAACATTATATACTATGACTACTCATATAAATAGTTTATCACTTTCACAACGGTTCAATATTTGTACTAATTAAATTTTTCATTATGCAAACATGGACTACATAAAATTTTGGTTACTCTGAAAATAGAACTAACACATGGCAATTATGAAGTTATTTTTATCTTATTTTATACCTCATTGAATTAATTACATTCCGCTTAGTCTATATTTCTTATTTTTCTACCAATAAACAAAAACCTAAATATCATACTTATGCATTAATTACCTTTTACATGATATATATATTTGGAAAACTACCCTATGCTTTTTTTCTTCTAAACTATACTTTTTTTTTGTGAAAATTTTCTAAACTCACTTTCTATTGTTGTAAAAAAACAAGTTCTGTTTGTCATCACTTCAAAATAAAATTACATATTTAATTAAAAAATATATTATAAATTGTATCTTCATGATTTAAATTACCATTTAAAAAAAACATTTAGAAGGAAAAAAAAAATAGGGTAGTTTTGAAAAAATATATTGTAGAGAGTTTATTAAAAAAATATATCTTTGGGCCAAAATGGTTGTTTTTATAACTCATTTACAATGTAAATATTGTTAGAATGAAATTTTTTTTCAGTTTTGGTATTAGAAGATAGTTTCATCTAGTTAATTAGATCAGCTGATTAGACGGTAGGTTTAAGAGTAACCACAAAAGACAACACGTTAGAGATAACAAAGCAAAGTCCACTTACGATAGCACTTGACATTTACGCTCGTGCCGAAGAATTGGAAGCATCACTCTTCAAACTTCAGAGCCGCTCCCTTGTACAAATCAGAGCCTCCACTGTCGTACTCATCCATCTCCCTTGCTATTTTACAAAAAAAAAAATAATAATAATAATATAATCCTCATGTGTGCTTTAAAGTGATATATGTGATTATTGATTTTGTGTATAAGTAGAACTAATTCTATGATTGCCTCATTTAGATCTTGCCTTATGCAACCATCTCTTTTCTTATTCCAACGCCAATGATTTTTAAGGTGAGAAAGAGAGAAAGAATAAATATACAAAACTATGTGGAAGAGATCTACTATAGTGAGATCCAAGAAAAAATACATAATTTCCTCAGTTCTAATCTACATCAACGAGGAATCAATACTAAACAATTATCTTGGAGACAAAACCCAATTTGATACGAAGCACACAAACAACAGAACCCGAAACACACACATACATAAAACTCTTATATATAAAGCTTCTTAATAACCCATTTGCTTAAACAATTCAACATCTCTTATTCATAAAAAAAATTCTCCCACTCTCTAAAAATTCACATCTACTCTGTTTTTTCTTTTTGTTCTGTTCCTAGTTCCTAATATGGAGATGAACTGGACAAGAGGACAAATCATAGGTCGAGGCTCAACCGCCACCGTCTCTATAGCAATCTCAAACTCCGGTGAGATCTTTGCTGTCAAATCCGCAGAGTTGTCTTCCTCAACGTTCTTGCAGAAAGAGGAATCGTTCTTGTCTACATTGAGCTCTCCTCACATATTCAAGTACATAGGCTCTGGTTTGACGTGTGAGAACGATGAATCAGTTTACAATATCCTGATGGAATACGTTTCTCGCGGGAGTCTTCACGGTCTGATGTATCTTCCCGAGAGAGGGATTGTTCACTGCGACTTGAAGAGTCAGAACGTGCTGGTCGAGGAGAACAGCGTTTTGATATTAGCTGATATGGGCTGTGCTAAAAAGGTTGGCGAGTCGGAGTTTTCCGGTACACTGGCGTTTATGGGGCCTGAAGTTGCTCGTGGTGAAATACAGAGGTTTCGGCTGATGTGTGGGGTTTGGGATGTACAATGATCGAGATGATGACTGGATCAAGCCCATGGTCGGAGCTAAACGATGTTGTTGCTGCAATGTATAAGATTGGATTCTCTGGTGAGTCGCCGGAGATTCTCGTGTGGGTATCGGAGAAAGCTCAAGACTTTCTGATGAATTGTTTCAAGAAAGATTCAAAACAGAGATGGGCAGTGCAAGAATTGCTTAAACATCCTTTTCTTAACAACGACGACGACGAAGAATCTCAATCTAGTGAGTGTGGGAACAAGAAGACTTCATCTCCGAGCACTGTGTTGGATCAACGGTTTTGGGATTCATGTGAAGTCTCGAAAAGTCATTTAATTTCGATGGATCATGAAGACTTGCTGGTTACTCGGAGTCATGGGCTAGAAAGTTAATCAGAGTTAAAAATTCACAAGTTCATCAATCAATCTTTCGTCGCTTCTTATATAGGGTTTTACTATTTTTTTTGGAATAGTAAATTATTGACAGCTAAACAGAAAATAAGCTTGGCTGTATCAATTTAAATGTTTTTATTGGCTACTATTTTTAATTGAGGTGTCAGCTGCTGCTTAAATAACAAAGCTGATGTCAAGCTGGAGAGAAACTAAGAAGTTTTATTGTATTGATTAGTTTTTTTTTAACTTATGAAACGCTTTGCGTTCCCAAATTCCTCCTTCCCTTCTCTTCCTAAAGCTTTAAGTTTTAAGCAAATATGATTTGCATCCTTTCCCAACGAGCAAGCTAAGATCCAAATTCAGGCCAAACTTTTGTACCTTGACCATTGCCAATAGATTTAACTAGTAAGTAGTCTTGTACTAATAATTCTATTCCAAAGATAATGCTTACAAATCCATAATATGGTGTGGTACAGTAATGTATGGAGCTGTTTTTTTCAAGTAAAATATTTGCTAAGAGGAAATTGGGTACGGTTGGTCCAAAACTGGTAACCCTTGGCAATATGCCAATGCCTCAACAAGAAAAACTCAACTTATTCAATGAAACAAATTAAAAAAAAAGCTCAACATACTGTATTTAGTCAAAGTAAGAAAATAGTCTATATAAGAAGCTAGCAAAATTGAATTTCAAATTTTTTTATTTTTTTTAAATAAAATACTATTTCATCACATTGTAAGCATTGCGTTTTGTATTTAAAGATTTAAATATATAGAAATGGAAAGCAAGATCAGAAAACTTTTGTCATTATTTATCTCCAAATTTCTTTTTGATCACTCTAGATTGCATGTGATATTTCTTTTAACAGAAAAAGGTTACAAAAACAGAAAATTATTAAGTGTAAATTGAATGGTTTGTACTTTGTAGAGTTTTCATATGCATGCTAATTGATATATCATATATCATCGTTTCTAAATATATAAAAAATTATATTATAAAAAAAAGTTGCTTGGTTTTAGGTTCTGTTTTAGAAATCGTTAGGCGCTAGTCGGACAGTCGGAGTGGGCCTAGCGCCTAGCGAGAAAAATCAGAGATTAAACGGATATTAATCAGGGACTAGGTTTAGAGTTATTTTATTAAACTAATAATAAAATAAAAATATATAGTATTAAATATATGTATAATTTGTGTTTATTTTAAAATAAAATATCAAATAAAATAAAAAAGTTATATTATTGTCTTTAAAATTACGGTAAACACATAAAAATGTGATTTAAAAGAAAATTTATAATTTAAATTAAAAATTTGTATATTAGTTATTTTAAAACATCATAAATTCTTAATTTAAATGTCTAAACAAAAAAAAAAATACAGATGAACAATGGCCTCCATCTAAACTTGTGTCTCTAATCTCCTACGAATGAACCAACAAAGGAATTGCATAAACCTGAACTCATTGAAATGATTGAAGAGCCAGTGACGCATTCTCATAGTTCACAGGAATAAAAGAAAAAAACACATACGATATTGTGTACATTACAGAAACAATTTGTAACAAACTTTCATGATATTATATTAGTGTGCTATAATCGTATGTTACTTTCACAATGAAATCAAACCGAGAAAGATAAGGAAAGAAAGGTCAAACGAATTGGATGTTGCACTCTGATGATCTGGGGAGAGTCAGTAGATTAGCTCTCAAGAACTCAATGTTGTTGTCCACACCAACACCACTAAACCCTAAACCTTAAACCCTATCTCATGTGCTTGACCTCTTGTTTATATTCCTATAAGGATTTGGTTTTGGCGTGTAATTTCCTTTTTACTTAACATTTTTTAATCCCATTTATACATAGTCATTTTTGCATAACTTTTGCTTTTCAGGTTAGTCTTTTTAGTCAAAAACCAAATACTTGGAAACCAAAAACTAAAATTTAAAGACCAAAAGCTAAAACCCAATTTAAAATCTCATTTCATTCATAACCTAAATATTTGAGAATATCTGGGAATTACTCAATGATGGCGTTGACTATATAATTTGTATATAAGACAATCAACAATGGAGGTGTTGAAAAAAATATTCAACAATTTAATAACTCCAATGCAGGTGTTGAAAAAAAAAAGAAAAACTGACGTGGATTAATTTCTGTTGAATTTATTCAACCGGTTGAATCAAAAAATTTGGGCCCCACAAACACATGCCGACATTCAATTTTCGTTTTTTTTTTGTTTTTTTGTTTTTTTTGTCGGAAAAAAGAAGAAATATATGAGAGAGACATGTGTCGTTTATTTATTTGACAGTAAGATTTTGGAGATGTTTTTCTTATCTTATCATTTCAAAATCAATTTTTATATAGTAAATAATTTTTTTATAAAATAATTTTTATATCAAAATTCATCATTTTAAAAACTCTATAAATAGAGACTTGGTTCATTTTATTCCGACACAAAAAAAAACCAACATTTCTACTATATTTTCAAATTCTTCTCTAATAAACTCTTGTTTATCTCTAATAAAATTAAATTAAAAAATAATAATGTAACTTTTATTAATTTTAAATTACTATAAATCTGTTGTTATGAAATTAAGTAAAAATGAAAATATAAAGTGAAAATAGTAGGATAAGGTGTTGAATTTTATTAAACAAAACTATTGGAGAGGTTAACATTCATTTAGATGTTGAATGATTAGGTGGAAAAAAGAGAAAATGATGTGGAGTGTTAAAAGTTGAGGTGGAGGGTGTTGAAAAAAAAAACCATTGTACATAGCCTAAAGTATTACATGCCAAACCTTACACGTCTATGTCTTTCACTATGGAGTAGAAAAGAACAATGATAGGAAGCAGAGCGGATCAAAATAATGTAAATCGTAAGATAAGATCGACGTATACATACATGCATGTGATGTGATGAGGACCACCACATTTGTGTCAAATCTCTTTAGAAAAATTGATTCTTGACAATGGTACAAACGAACAATCAAACAATCAAACATCATCATCAACTATTCTCAGATCTCTATATATCTACTACATACGCGCGTTCGTCTTCAGCTTTTGTCCAGGATTGACATTCTCAAAAGGAGAAAGATCTGATCAGGGAAGGATTGATCGATCAAGATCAGAAGCCGAGGTATGAACATTATGAGTTTGTGGTGATGTCGTTTGGGTTGACTAATGCGCCAGCAGCGTTTATGAGATTGATGAACAACGTGTTTCAGGAGTTTTTGGACGTGTCTGCCATCATTTTCATCGACGATATTTTGTATTATTCCAAGAGTCATGAGGAGCATGCAGTTCATTTGAGCGCAGTTATGGAGAAGCTGCGGGAGTAGAAATTGTATGCTAAGTTAAGCAAGTATAGTTTCTGGCAGCGTGAGATGGGTTTTTTGGGTCATATTGTTTCTGCAGAGGGGGTTTTTGTAGATCTGAAGAAAATTCAGGCTATCAGGGATTGACCTAGACCGTAGATTGCCACAGAAATCAAGAGTTTCCTTGGGTTGGCAGGTTATTACAGGAGATTTGTGCAGGGCTTTGCAAGCAAGGCACCTCTGATGACTAAGTTGACATGGAAGGATGTTACTTTTGTTTGGTCACAGGAGTGCGAGGAGGGATTTGTAAGTCTGAAGGGGATGCTAACTACTACGCCAATGTTGGCTTTGCTAGAGCAGGGAGAACCCTATGTGGTTTATACAGATGCATCCAGAGTTTGTTTGGGGTGTGTGCTGATGTAGCATGGGAAGGTGATTGTCTACGTTTCACGGTAGTTGCGGAAGCATGAGGATAACTATCCTACTCATGATTTGGAGATGGCTGTTGTAGTTTTTGCCCTGAAGATTTGGAGATCTTATCTTTATGGCGCAAAGGTACATGTGTTTATAGATCATAATAGCCTGAAGTATATATTTATTCAGCCCTAGCTGAATTTAAGGCAGAGGCGATGGATGAAGCTGGTGGCAGATTATGATCTGGAGATAGCCTATCACCCTAGTAGGGCTGACTTGGTTGCGGATGCTCTGAGTCGTAAGAGGGCAGCTTCGGCTCAGGAGCCGTTGAGTTTGGTGGCGGCTGTTTCTCAGGAGTCGTTGGGTTTAGTGGCGGCTGATAGAGCTGATCTTCTGAGCAGGGTGCGGTTGGCTCATGAGAAGGATTTGGGCTGGTGAATGCCTCTAAGGATGTTGATTCAGAGTATCAGGTCCCAACTAATGGTACCATTTTGGTGCACAGGCGGATTTGTGGGCCTAAGGATGAGGAGTTGAGGCAGGAGATCCTAAGAGAAGCTCATGCGAGCATGTTCTCTATTCATCTAGGAGCGACTAAGATGTACCGTGATCTCAAGAGGTAATATCACTGGGTCAAAATGAAGCAGGATGTGGCTACTTAGGTCGCGAGGTGCGATGTTTGTCAGCTAGTGAAAGCTGAACGTTAGGTTCCAGGCGGTTTGCTGAAGAGTCTTCTCATTCCATAGTGGAAGTGGGATATGATCACGCTGGATTTTGTCGTTGGTTTTCCAATGTCTCGGACCTTTCATAGTATTTGGGTCATTGTGGACTGGTTGACTAAGTCGACACATTTTCTGGCCATTAAGAAGACTGATGGAGCAAATGTCTTTGCTAAGAAATATGTGAAGTAGATAGTCATGTTGCATGGTATGCCAGCGATTATTGTGTCTGATAGGGATTCCAAGTTCACCTCGGTGTTCTGGAGGCATTTCAGGCAGAGATGGGCAGTCCGAGAGGACGATCCAAATGTTGGAGGATTTTTTGAGGATATGTGTGTTGAATTGGGGTGGCCATTGGATAGTTCACAAGAGCTTGGTAGAGTTCGCTTACAACAACAACTACCATGCGAGTATTGGGATAGCTCCTTATGAGGCGTTGTATGGGAGGCCATGTCATACACCATTATGCTAGACTCAGGTGGGGGAAAGGAGATTCGGGTTCTCAAGCTGAGGAAGCTCAAAATCAGCAAGAGGAGTTATGCCAATAGGAGGAGGAGATATCTTAAGTTTCAGGTGGGAGATAGAGTGTACCTTAAGACGGTCATGTTGCGGGGTCTGAACTAGTCATTGACCAAGAATAAGTTGAGTCTTAGGTATATGGGTCCATTCCAAGTGATTGAGCGGGTAGAACCGATAGCATATAGACTGGAGTTGCCTGAGGTTATGCGTGTGTTCCACAAGGTTTTCCATGTGTCTATGTTGCGGAAGTGTCTCCATGAGGATGATCAGTTGTTGGCTAAGATTCATGAGAATCTTCAGTCTAACATGACTTTGGAGGTGAGACCAGTGAGGGTTCTCGAGAGGAGAATCAAGGAACTTCGGAAGAAGAAGATTCTTTTAATGAAAGTCCTACGGGACTGTGATGATGTGGAGGAGCAGACTTGGGAGCCAGTGGCGAGGATGTAGGCAAGGTTCAAGAAGTGGTTTGAGAAGCAGGTCGCGACTTGAACTTGTCTAGCTTGGTTCCAGTTGTAGTACGTGGTTGGAGTGGGAATGAAGTATTCCAGCCTATCTCTCTTGTTACTTGGTCGCTTAGGGGTGGTTGGTTGTGCGACTAAGTAACAAGATGAGGTGGTGTTCGGGGTACAAGTTTCTGCGAACCTGTTATTGAAAAAGAAACTTTCCTGAAATGGAATTTTTCTAAAGTGGAAAGTTCTAAAAATGGAAAGTTCTATGTGAGTTAGAATTTGTCCATTTTTAGTTGTTGTGAGCCTTGGAGGGGCTTGTGTTGCCTTTGTGGCGGGCTGTTTAGTCTTTGTGTGCCCGTGTGTAGCGGTCTTTCGAGACATTGGTTAGCCTTTGTGGCGCGCTGTTTAGCCATTGTGTGACCTTTGTGGCGGGCTGTTTTGCCAATTGTGTGGCCTTTTTGGCGCGCTGTTTACCCAATGTTTCCTGTTTAGGCGGTCCTTCAGGATGAGTGGTCTTCGTGATGGTCCTTCGGTACGTGTGGCTTGTTTAGGCAATACTTCGAGATGAGTGGTCTTCGTGACGGTCCTTCGGCACGAGTGGTACTTGTGATGGTCCTTCGGGACGAGTGGTCTTCGTTACGGTCTTTCGGGACAAGTGGTCTTCGTGACGGTCCTTCGGGATAAGTGGTCTTTGTGATGGTCCTGTTTAGGACATTTTTTGGCCTTGGTGGCGATCATGTTTAGGACATTAGTTTGGCTTTTGTGGCGGTCCTTTTTAGGACATTTGTTGGCCTTTGTGGCGGCCCTTGTGGCATGTTTATGATCCTTGTGTGGTCATCAGGTATCCCAGTGAGGGGATATGTGGTTGGTAGGACATTGTGTTGTTTTACGTGAACCACGGGAAGGAAACATTGTTAGGGATAGGACTCAGACGTGTTCAGAATTGTTTGCTCTAGGGACAGTTGGTCCCGAACGACTCTTGGGGGACTTTAGTTCTCCTAGTACTGTCATATTCTTAGACTTTGTGGCTTGTGAGTATGGTTGGTATATCGACTTCGGATGACGATCCGGAGGCGCGTTGTAGGATGGAAAACCGAGAGACGAATGTTGGACTTCCTTATATATTATGGCATGCGGGCTTAGGCTCGATGAGGAGCCAATGTTATGGCATGAAGGCTTCGCCCTGATGAAGAGCAAATAAAAAATCAAGGTTGAGACCTATGAGTAAAGGAAAGTCGAGAGCAAATAATGCATGGAACGTGAGTTATCGCCTAGAGGTGACCTTCGTAGATCGGTCAGAGGAGATGCGGGCCATGGAGACAGTTAAACGAGAGTCCTTGGCTGATGGTTGTTCGAGATTCGAGGACAAATATATGTTGGTGATGGACATGTGCCTCCTCGACTCTCTCTGCACCCTCCTAGCTGCCACAAACCTCCACCATAAGTGAGCATCGTCTACAAGGTTGTTGACCCCCTATGTCCACCCAAAACTCCTGAGAACATGTCAGAGATTGGAACTTATGTTCCACTCTCGTCTTCCATGCCTCCGCAGCAGTAGGATCAGTACCACTAGAGAACTGCTCTGTATCGATCATGCCCATCACCCTCAGCATGATCATGTAAAGGGAATGAACTCCTGCACCCGCAGCCACTGGCTGCTGCACCTCCGCCACCATAGGCGGCACTACCAGAGCTTGTGCTGGTACCATGCCGGAAACCGCTCCAGCACCCGCGCTAACAAGTCCACAATCACAACATCTCCACCGAGGGCCCCCACCTACTAGAACTCCCGCACCCGAAACTCTAGCATCACCAGCCAACCCGGCATCGACACCGCCCACTCTTACTCTATCGGCGCCTACGGTCCTATCGGTACCTTTACCTGCCACACTTACGGACCCCTCCTGGATGTCTCCAACTCATCTACGCCCTCCACTGACACACTCTGGTCCACAGTGTCATTAACTGTTGGGCCTCTGCCCCTACCACGCTCACATCTGCGTCCATGATCAGAAGCAACACCGACCATCTGCACTACCATGAACAGAAGGCTAAACAGACAATTAAACCATACAATAAAACATAACTTACAGTGGAATCACGTTGAAGGCTCGAAGAGGATGTTAGGAACCCATGCCACATACAATTGACTAACTCACATATTAAATTAAAGCATGCAATTCCAAACACAAACAACATAAACTTAGTGAACCCGTACCTAGAGCCGTAAGGGCTTCGATACCAAACTGAAACGACCCGACCAATTTTTTTTAATAAATTATTAAACTAGTGATACCCACTAACAACCTAACACCCAATCAAACCATTGCGAATAACATAAACGATACCATTAAACCAATAAACAATAAATCAATAACAGTAATAAAACAACCAACAATGTCATAAAACATTAAAACAACAACCTAGCAACATTCTAATGACTCAACTCTAGCAACCTAACAGAAACCAGACAATACATCAACGGGCCACTAGAACATCCTCCTTTTCATCGCCTTGATTCCACGATTACACTTTATCTTTACCTGCACCACAACACATATGAGATGCGTGAGTATTATCATAAATACGTAATTAGGCGATCCTCCCATCTATTGGGCTATACACACAAGTGAAAAGACAATCTCAATCAACATAAAAACAAGCAAACCATATAATATGCAACTCCGCGACCTTGCATCGACCGATGCACCACCATCGCGACCGATACACTCCTTTCATCGATCAATGTAATCCTCCAAATCCCTAGATGCATCGCCATCAAATCCCTAACTGCATCGACCGATGCACTCCTTGCATTGAACGATGCATTCGCGCAACACAGCACTGAACGCGAGCTCCTCCGTCTCCTATCTGCTCCAATACACCGAAAACAACCTTCAAGGGCCACAAAAATCACAAGGAACATCCACAAACAAGCCAATAACAACCAAAAATCAAACAAAACAATCATCAATTTGCTTAAATTAGCCATGGTCGCATACTCACCTTTGAGAATGACAAAAACTAGAGCTAATCTCACTAAAATAGCCTCCCAACAAGCTCCTAACACGT
Source organism: Camelina sativa (assembly GCF_000633955.1). Taxonomy (NCBI): domain Eukaryota; kingdom Viridiplantae; phylum Streptophyta; class Magnoliopsida; order Brassicales; family Brassicaceae; genus Camelina; species Camelina sativa. The sequence goes on along the minus strand of NC_025687.1, from coordinate 22,046,336 downwards.
CCTAGCCTCATATCTCCACTCCACATGCAATATCTCACAAGAACAAGCACTCCAGTTTCCAAAAATCCTCAAAAACAGCTTCTCTCTATCTTTTCTCTCTAAAAATGACCAAAATAGGCCAAACTCATTGTCCTTCTCTTTAAATACCGACCTTAGGTTTTCCCTAAATTAAAACACAATAAAACGAGAGTTTAACTTAACTTGTCTCGCAAAACCTGACCATTCATTGACCAATACAACACCTGCATCGATCGATGCACATCCTAAACCAAGATTTCGGTTATCGGATGTTACAATTTAGACTTGGTTGTGGCTCTAAGGTTGGAGAACACAGTATGTTGCCAAAATTGAAGTTGGTACTTCATGTTCTTCAATCAAAGAAGGCATCACCTGCTCAATTGGTTTTGTGTCCACAATCATTGATGTTGTTTTAGTGAAGATTGTTGCTTGATATTGCGAAAATGAGCCAATAATCGTCTCCTGAAATTAAGTCAATATGTGAAAGGAACTTGACTTATCTCACATAAGAACCAACAGAACCATCACCACTCAAACTCAACGACACCAATTCTAGCTTCTCTTTCTCCCTGTAATGAAGAATCTTGAAAAATACTTCAACCATTGATATCCAGCTGTATGGGTACCTTCAAATACATGCATCTCTGCTTACTTAACTAAGCTGTCGCAATTAACCAAGATCAGATTCTCATGATTCATGCGTCTGTTGAAATCGGATCGATGTTGTTGTGGAGATCCTTGCGCTTGTCGTCACTTGGTAGACCCATGATAAATTTTTACCGGGATCAAAAGAAAATGTAAACAATTGAAATAGGGGAAAAATAGATTGTATTCGTGTTATCTACTTATATAGGAGAATCGAACTTGGGTTTTGGGGTGTCAACATGTAGAAGAAAACAAATTTTCCTATTGAAATTTTAAGAATTTATATGCAAACTTTTGTTTTTCAGAATTTAACCTTGGTCAATTGAACCCTCTTCCTCTAAAGTAGGCCTCTCTTGTCGTCGTGTATCCAGATTGCTTATCACCATCAGAATCTGATCGAACCTTCCATCAAGAGAGTTAAATCGAGCTGTAATTTTTTTCTCGGACTAAGCCTTTGCCGCCACTACATCACTGACGGTCTTTGTTAGTTCCTCTACTCGTTATGTCAACTCCTCCACCGATTCGCGTAAATCTTCGTCGGTTTCTGAATCTGATTGGTTTGACATCTCTCCCGTCTGAATCGTCATCTTCGATCATTCACGGCACCAATTTGTTCTCTGTACTGCACCTTTTTGTTCATGTAATGTAACCAAAATTTTTGTTGTATTCATTACTTGCATAACAGTATTCAATTTTGTCCTTTGATCATAACCGTTTTATATTTCTTAATTCTTCCATTAATCTCTTGAATCATTTCTGAAAAGAGATATATATTGATATGTTCATCTTTTTGAAGTTAAATACATTGAAATCTAAAATGATACCAAATTAAATGGACATTGAATAACAATTTTTAAAAATATTCTAAAATCTATCAAATAAATACTTAATACATTTTAATGTTTAAAATACCTAATTCAATAACAGCAGATTTTGATGTACTTTTTAAAATACCTAATTTAATAACATTCAATTTCAAAATGCATTAAATTTCTTTAAAATAGAGTGTTCAATAACACCCCTTAATTTTTTTTACCCGTGTTGACCCGCTAATGAGAGGTGTTAAAAAGGTTGACTAAAAAGTTGATTTAAAGGTTAATATAAGAAACGAAACACGGAATATATAAATTGTGTAATGGAATATTAACAAAGTACAAATTAAAGGTTCCACTCATACGTAACAGCAATATAGCATATAAGATAATCTTTAAAATTTTAGTAGAAAGGCTCAAGCCATGGCTTCATTCTGTGATATCAGAATTTCAATCAACTTTTACACATGGTCGCTTAATTACAGATAATGTCATTGTTACTCATGAGCTTCTCCATTCACTGCGCACTAAGAAAATAAAGACTCCATTTATGGCCTTAAAGCTAGATATAGCAAAAGCCTTTGATAAAGTAGAATGGAAATACCTTGAAGCTATTATGAAGCGGCTTGGTTTTGCAGAGAAATGGTGCCAATGGATCATGAAGTGTATTACATCGGTTTCCTATTCAGTACTCATTAATGGATCACCTACTAAGGAAATCATTCCACAGAGAGGCCTGCGACAAGGTGACCCTCTATTGCCATACCTTTATTTGTTTTGTACAGAAGGCTTATCATCTCTTTTATCAGAGGCGGTCAAAGCAAATCACATTCATGGCTTTAAAGCGAGCAGGAATGGACCTGTTATTTCACATATGCTCTTTACTGATGATTCCCTTCTTTTTTGTAAGGCTGACGAAGAAGAATGTCGGAAAATTCTCTCCCTTGTCAAGATCTATGCTTCAGCTTCAGGTCAATATGTTAATTACCAAAAGTCAGCCATACTATTCGGTAAGAGTGTCAATCCTCTCGATCAACAAAATATCATCAACACCACGGGAATTACCAGAATAGGGGGCTTTGGAAGATACTTAGGGTTACCAGAAGCCATTGGAAGAAACAAAGCTAATGTTTTTGCATATATTTCTCAGAGGATGCAGTATAAACTGGAAATTTGGTACTCTAAGCTATTATCACCAGGAGGCAAAGAGGTGATGATCAAATTTGTTGCAATGGCCCTCCCAACATATACAATGTCCTGTTTTCTGCTTCTAAAAAAAATAATTTCTCAACTCACAGGACAAATAAGAAAGTTCCGGTGGTCTAATGTAAAAGATAAGCAGAAGATTCCATGGGTTGCATGGAAGAAGATCACTAAACTGAAGCAATACAGAGGATTGGGCTTTAGAGACCTTCATCACTTTAATATTGCATTGTTAGCAAAACAGTCTTGGCGCATGCTAAAGGAACCACATTCTCTACTATGAAGAGTCCTACAAGCTAAATATTTCTCAAAAAACGAAATGATGGATTCGAAATTAGGTTCTCGTCCTAGTCATGCTTGGAGAAGCATATTCCAGGGTATATTCAAGCAAGGACTAAAATGGAGGATTGGTAATGGTGACAAAGTCAGAACTTGGAATGATCCTTGGATTGACAATCCTCTCAGACCAGCTAGATGTCTTTGACAATACAAAGTCTGAACATTTTAAAGTCTCAGGTCTCATGAAGCCAAATTCAACACAATGGTGCCCAGAGCAACTAAAGAGGATGGTACACCCGGAGGATATCAGTCATATTCAAAACATCAGACCTCGAATCACTAAGGCCTCTAATATGCCTGTGTGGATTTTTACAAGACATGGTCAATACACTGTCAAATCTGGGTATCATAAAATTACCAAGGTAAGTACAGAAAACTCACCTTTGGTAAACAATATTTGGAAGTCAATCTGGGCATTAAATGTACCGCCTAAGATAAAACATTTTTGGTGGAAAGTTGTTCATAATGCTCTTCCAGTAGCTGAAAATATGGCTAAGAGGCGTATTAATATTGTGAAGGAATGCAGTTTCTGTGGTGAAGCACAAGAATCAATTGCTCATCTCCTTTTTCACTGCAGAGTAGCAAGAGAAATATGGGAATTGTCACCTATTAGCCTCCAACCAGTTCAGTTTGATCAAGAACAATCCCTTGTTAAAATCATCCAACTCTTGCTATCTGCTAAAAATGCAGATTCTCCAAAGGATTATTTGTTTCCATTCATTGGTTGGCGGCTTTGGAAAGCTCGTAAGGATCTTGTTTTTAATAACAAGAGATGGGCGATTCCAAACATTATAAGTCAAGCTATGATGGATCATAGGCTATGGAAAAAGGCTAATAATACTAAACTGCCTTGGCATGAAGTCCATCTGGATAAAAGGGGTCTAGAAAAATCTAGAACATAAACAATCCACAATCAGCCTCATCCATTTTATTGTTGCACAGACGGATCCAGGGTTGATGCTACTAGCAAAGCTGGAATTGGATTGATGTTCATATATTTTACCATGTTTCACCTTAGTATATTCACATCTTTTGCATGTTTTACTATCTAGTTTGGCCATTATTGAGTAGCTTTAGGACTGTTTATGCATTAGAGTAGATTTGCATTGCATTTGCATAGTTTCTTGCATAAACAAGTGATTTTGGATCCTAAGGAGTATGGAAGGATGCTGAAAAGGATTTGAGCTACCAAGTGAAGAGGATCAAGGAGATATGGCAGAGGGAACCAAGTCCGCGAGTCCACTCGACCACCACACTCGACCGTGTGCTAGGAGGGACTCGATCGGTTGGAAGAAGCAGAAGAGGAGACCACTCGACCGAGCACCTGGTCGAGTTGACCGAGCCGCCTGGCTATTTTATCTTCTAGCCATTTTAGGGCTTCCCCTCTCCTCTAGATAAATCACGTGTACCTCATGGCCGCCCACAAGCAAGGGAGAGTCAGAAATATTATCTAGAACCTAGTATTTTCCCCTTTTGGGATATCTACTTTTTCCTTTCTTTTTGTTTTTAGATCTTTTAGCTACTTTGTACCAACAACCAAGAATCTTTTAATACTTGCTTGTTTCACAACTTTCTAAGTATTGAGTATTTGAGTTTGATTTCTTCTTCAATATTGTAGATATCTATCTCATCTTTCTAGTCATACAAGTTTCATCATTTTTTGGGTTTATGATTATGTTCATCATGTTTAATGATTGTGAGTGGTGCCTTAGGATCTTAAAGATGGATTAGGCTGGATAAAAGTTATGGGTTTTTAGATTGATCAAGCTTTATTGTTATAGATCTCTTCTAGATTAGATAGACTCTATGCTGTTCTTATACTGAGTGGGTAAGAACAGATCTTAAACTTCTTAGCATCACACCAATGTCTAAGTTGCTAGATAAGGCTAAGTCTAGAGATTATCATTAAGCATGCAAAGAGATTAGATGTTTTGTTTGATTTTTGACAATAGTGATCTGGGTTTTTATGCGTGCTTTTATATGTAATAGCTAGTGAGAGCTAGTCTATGGGTATCTAAGGTCCATTGTTACTACCATGAGAATGGAGTAACAAGTCTTGGAAGATCACTGTCTAGAGATTAGCTCACTGTTGATTGAGGTTTGTTGGTCAATCTAGATAACCATTGCTTAAGTCCAGCCCATGAATCCATCCTTAGGATCTTTCCTTGTTATTTGATTCTCTATTTTCAAGCTTTGTTATTAGTTCCTTGTTTGATTTACTTAGGTTTGCTCTGTTTTCATTGTTGCTCTGTCTTTATTTTACATCCGCACTCCAACTCGACCAACCACTCGATCGAGCATCTGATCGAGTGTCTGCTCGAGCTCCATCCAGAGCTTTTTATTTTAGTTCCTTTACATTCTGCATTTCATCATCATTAGTTGCTGGATAAAATCATTCATCATATTTGGCTTAACTTAGATAAGTAACCACATCCTAATTACTTGTATCACATCCATTATGGATTGATATCCTTTATGCTGCAACAACATAAGGGTAATTGAAACACCTTGCATCCACCTGTTCATCCATCATTTCTGCCATCATTTCTGCCATCATTCATCATCACAACCACAAAACAATATGTTTCAATTTGGCGTCGTTGCCATATGGGTGTTTGTTTGTGACATTTAGGATTCCTACAAGTCTATGATTAAGTTCTATTGTTCCTGTGATCACTACTGATTCGAATTCTTCATCTGCTTGGTTGTTTTGAATCTAAGGTACCTACTCGACATACAACTCGAGCCACCACTCGACCGTCTGCACGATCGAGTACCTGATCGAGTTACCACGCGGATTAAAAGAACCACTTGTCTCAGTCAGCTCGACCATCCACTCGAGCCATTGCTGGACCGAGTGTCTGCTCGAGTCAGTAATTATGTTTCCAAGCTGCATGTTCCATTATGTACCCACACAACATCAATCAGGATTCCAGGCTCAATTGTATCCCCCTACAGGATTCCAGACCTCACAAGCCCAAGAACCTGACTTAGGAGCTATGATGCAGCAATTTTTGTTTAGACAAGTAAATGGGCATATTGAGGACGCAAAGCAGTTTGCTGAGCTGAACCAAACGTTGGATTATTATTCTAATGACCTGAATAACAAGTTTGAGAGTCTAAACTCTAAGGAAACACACGATCAAAACCCAAGGGAGTTTACTGCTAAAGTTATTCATCTCTATGAGGAAGCTGTCACATAGGACAATGCGATCAAGCTGGGGAGGATTCGTCACTAATTGAAGCCCAGAGTGAAAGTTCTACTCAGGAGACAAATGCAGAGAAACCACTCGACCAGGTGCTCGACCACACACACGATCGAATACATGATCGAGTGACTGATCGAGTTGTTCCCACAGAAGCTGTTAAGCCTGTCAAATACATTCCTCCTGCTTACAAACCTCCTTTGCCATTCCCAGGACGTTTCAAGGCACAAAAGCTGAAAGAATTTAGGGAAATAATTGAAAAGAGGGAAGTGATGGCTTTATAACAAGAGGAGATCATTGAAAAGAAGGAAGAGGAGAGAGGACCAGCTTTGGAACACTATGCTCCATATCCTCTCTATAAAGGCATGTTACTTGACATATCCACGCATAAGGCTCAGAATCAAGACATGAGAGATCAAGAGGAGATTGGGACAACTATTGTTCCAACAAAACTTGAAGATCCAAGTCCATTCAATCTACCTTGCTCCATCAGCTACCTACACTTCAACAAATGTTTGTGTGACTTGGGAGCATCTATCAGTCTAATGCCTTACTCTACAGCACAAAAGCTTGGGCATACTGAATTCAAGTCCACCAACCTTCACATAAGTCTAGCAGATGGATCAAACAAGGAGGTGGTTGGTAAACTGGAGAGCTTACTTGTCAAGATAGGGAAGGCTAGAATTCCCACTGATTTCATCATAATAAAGATGGATAAGGAGTTAGAGGATCCAATCTTGCTTGGGAGACCATTCCTTGCCACAGCAAGAGCAGTCATTGCTGTTAAGGAAGGGGTGATAAGGTTGAACATAGCTGAAGGTTTGACCATGAACTTTGATATTACAAATCCATCTAACCAACCAACCATTGGAGGTCAACCATTAAAGATTGAAGATAAGGCTGATTATGGGGTTTTGAAAGAAGAAGAGACTTCAAAAGCTAAGGTCTATTCTCATGGGGAATCAGTCCAACATCTCAAGGATTCAGTTCAAGTGTTAGCTGGTTTAGTGAAGGATCTTCAAGTTCAGTTCAACAAGAAGCCTGTTAAGAAAGCAAGGCCAAGGCTCAAGGTTAAGATTAAGCTAGGTTCAGGTGTTGTAACTGTTTTGACCAAGAACAAGGATCATGGTGATCAATTTGAACCAGGGGGGACTTCATCACCTCCTTGGTCTCCAAACCAAGCCTGAAAAGGCATCAAAAGTCAAGCTTAGTGACTTTAAACAAGCTCACTAGGGAGGAAGTCTATAAGGTATCTTTGTACATATTGTTTAGGGCTTTTGGTATTTTTAATCTATTGTTTTGATATTTTCATAGTTAACAAGGCAATGGAGTCTGATTAGAAGAGGAAAAGAAGGCTCGCATGCCAACTCGACCACCCCACTCGACTGAGNGGTGGTTGGTAAACTGGAGAGCTTACTTGTCAAGATAGGGAAGGCTAGAATTCCCACTGATTTCATCATAATAAAGATGGATAAGGAGTTAGAGGATCCAATCTTGCTTGGGAGACCATTCCTTGCCACAGCAAGAGCAGTCATTGCTGTTAAGGAAGGGGTGATAAGGTTGAACATAGCTGAAGGTTTGACCATGAACTTTGATATTACAAATCCATCTAACCAACCAACCATTGGAGGTCAACCATTAAAGATTGAAGATAAGGCTGATTATGGGGTTTTGAAAGAAGAAGAGACTTCAAAAGCTAAGGTCTATTCTCATGGGGAATCAGTCCAACATCTCAAGGATTCAGTTCAAGTGTTAGCTGGTTTAGTGAAGGATCTTCAAGTTCAGTTCAACAAGAAGCCTGTTAAGAAAGCAAGGCCAAGGCTCAAGGTTAAGATTAAGCAAGGTTCAGGTGTTGTAACTGTTTTGACCAAGAACAAGGATCATGGTGATCAATTTGAACCAGGGGGGACTTCATCACCTCCTTGGTCTCCAAACCAAGCCTGAAAAGGCATCAAAAGTCAAGCTTAGTGACTTTAAACAAGCTCACTAGGGAGGAAGTCTATAAGGTATCTTTGTACATATTGTTTAGGGCTTTTGGTATTTTTAATCTATTGTTTTGATATTTTCATAGTTAACAAGGCAATGGAGTCTGATTAGAAGAGGAAAAGAAGGCTCGCATGCCAACTCGACCACCCCACTCGACTGAGCACTCGACCGAGTACCAGTCGATGGCTATAGTCGAGTTGCCTCCTTCTCCACCTCCAAATCCAAATCCAAGCTCCAGCTACACCTTTGACAGTATGAATGAGGATGTAGACACTTTCTTCCACAACCAATAAGGTACCAACATCACCACTTCATTGTAAATACCATTTCATCTCATGTTTAGTTTTCTTTTCAATCTTGAATCCTCTTACAAATTTTTCTTACACAAGGGACTGTGTAATTTAAGTTTGGGGAGGGTTTGAGATAGCATTTGACATTGTTTTCTATTTTCTTATTTCAAATTTTTAGCACAATCATGTTAGTATTTGCATTTCATCTAAGGCATAGAAAAGACCAAAAAATTTGAAACATTTTCACAAAAATTCTTAAAAAACAGAGTGTTCATGTAGTTTGCATTGCATATTAGGAACTTGTTAGGACTGTCTCATGCTGCATTAGGGGTCAATGATGATTTTAGCCTTGTAAACTTGTTTGAATTCACTAAACTAGGATCAATGCCCAAGTTAATAGTACTTTGATGCTAGTTGAGTAGCTATAGCATAAGATTGAACCAAGTCTAGAATTCCTATATTGCATTATGTCTATACTAAAGCATGTTGTGATATGAAACCATTTCCTAATTATAAGAACCTAATATTGACTTTTAAATATCAGTTTGTGCATTGCTTTAAACTCATGGATACTTTACACATATTTGGATCATCTTTCCCATTTTTACCACTCTTGTTGATCCAAGTAGCTGATTTCATTATTGAATCAGTTTCTCCTACCCATAACCAACCCTTCTTTCAAGTCATGTTATATCTTGTATGTGTGAGGCCTATTTTAGGATTGAGCTTGGTAGAAAGTGTTAGGTTTGAACTGACAAGAATGAAATCTTGTGTAGTTCTAGTTTGCATTTTTCAAACTAGATAGGACTAGGAGGTTTAAATTCTGGGTTGGGACTTGGTATGTTTAAAAAACAGAGAACAAAATAGGGAAAAGAGAAAGAAAATGGTAGAGTCTTTAGGAGAGGAATGTGTTTAAGTAAATATAAGCTCTAGTGAAAGAATGGGAAGTATGAAATTGTTAAAGATGGTTCTGTTCAAAGAAAAAGGAAGAAAGAAAAGAAGAGTTTAGCAAAAAGCTTTTATGTCTTAAGAATTGAGAAGAAAAATAAATCATAGCAAATAAGAAAGAAACTCCATTCCACTAGATGATTCAAATAAGAAACCTCTCCTATGACTTAGAAACAAAAGAGAAAAGGGTATTTGAGAAAAGATGAAGTTAAAGGGTAGAACTAGGACATTATGAGAATAGAATGATAGGAAAAAACACTTTGGGTACCTTTGGGTAGACAAGGTTTTGTTCTTGTATGTGTCTAAATGATCTTACCTTTAGCCTTCTTCTAAAGCTCAATCCACTTTTTGTGAGCCCCACTCAAAAGAGAGACAATTTTTGTCTCTAAACCCTTATTACCAAGCCAAATGAGTTTAAGCATTGCATGAGTTGATTCATATTCTTGTTTAATGAATGTTAAAGGAAATGGTTGACTTGAATGCATGTGGAAGTCTAAGGTTTGAATCAGTTAAGGTTGTGAAAGGCTTGTCTAAAATTTTTTAAGTACAGCTCATTCAACTTGCATCCTATTACTAGTAACTTGGACATTGATTCTAGCTAGCTTATTAGCAAGTTTTAGGTGCTGAGATCCCACTTCCAAACCTCATTCTCCTTCTTATGTCTTGTTTATTTGCTTGAGGGCAAGCTAAGACTAAGTTTGGGGGTGTTGATGTTCATATATTTTACCATGTTTCACCTTAGTATATTCACATCTTTTGCATGTTTTACTATCTAGTTTGGCCATTATTTAGTAGCTTTAGGACTGTTTATGCATTAGAGTAGATTTGCATTGCATTTGCATAGTTTCTTGCATAAACAGGTGATTTTGGATCCTAAGGAGTATGGAAGGATGCTGAGAAGGATTTGAGCTACCAAGTGAAGAGGATCAAGGAGATATGGCAGAGGGAACCAAGTCCGCGAGTCCACTCGACCACCACACTCGACCGTGTGCTAGGAGGGACTCGATCGGTTGGAAGAAGCAGAAGAGGAGACCACTCGACCATGTACTCGACCGAGCATCTGGTCGAGTTGACCGAGCCGCCTGACTATTTTGTCTTCTAGCCATTTTAGGGCTTCCCCTCTCTCCTTTATAAATCACTTGTACCTCATGGCCGCCCACAAGCGAGGGAGAGTCAGAAATATTATCTAGAACCTAGTATTTTCCCTTTTGGGATATCTACTTTTTCCTTTCTTTTTGTTTTTAGATCTTTTAGCTACTTTGTACCAAAAACCAAGAATCTTTTGATACTTGCTTGTTTCACAACTTTCTAAGTATTGAGTATTTGAGTTTGATTTCTTCTTCAATATTGTAGATATCTATCTCATCTTTCTAGTCATGCAAGTTTCATCATTTTCTGGGTTTATGATTATGTTCATCATATTTAGTGATTGTGAGTAGTGTCTTAGGATCTTAAGGATGGATTAGGTTGGGTAAAAGTTATGGGCTTTTAGATTGATCAAGCTTTATTGTTATAGATCTCTTCTAGATTAGATAGGCTCTATGTTGTTCTTATACTGAGTGGGTAAGAACAGATCTTAAGCTTCTTAGCATCACACCAATGTCTAAGTTGCTAGATAAGGCTAAGTCTAGAGATTATCATTAAGCATGCTAAGAGATTAGATGTTTTGTTTGATTTTTGACAATAGTGATCTGGGTTTTTATGTCTGCTTTTATATGTAATAGCTAGTGAGAGCTAGTCTATGAGTATCTAAGCTCCATTGTTACTACCATGAGAATGGAGTAGCTAGTCTTGGAAGATCACTGTCTAGAGATTAGCTCACTGTTGATTGAGGTTTATTGGTCAATCTAGATAACCATTGCTTAAGCCCAGCCCATGAATCCATCCTTAGGACCTTTCCTTGTTATTTGATTCTCTATTTTCAAGCTTTGTTATTAGTTCCTTGTTTGATTTACTTAGGTTTGCTCTGTTTTCATTGTTGCTCTGTCTTTATTTTACATCCGCACTCTAACTCGACCAACCACTCGATCGAGCATCCGATCGAGTGTCTGCTCAAGCTCCATCCAGAGCNTAAGTACAGCTCATTCAACTTGCATCCTATTACTAGTAACTTGGACATTGATTCTAGCTAGCTTATTAGCAAGTTTTAGGTGCTGAGATCCCACTTCCAAACCTCATTCTCCTTCTTATGTCTTGTTTATTTGCTTGAGGGCAAGCAAAGACTAAGTTTGGGGGTGTTGATGTTCATATATTTTACCATGTTTCACTTTAGTATATTCACATCTTTTGCATGTTTTACTATCTAGTTTGGCCATTATTTAGTAGCTTTAGGACTGTTTATGCATTAGAGTAGATTTGCATTGCATTTGCATAGTTTCTTGCATAAACAGGTGATTTTGGATCCTAAGGAGTATGGAAGGATGCTGAGAAGGATTTGAGCTACCAAGTGAAGAGGATCAAGGAGATATGGCAGAGGGAACCAAGTCCGCGAGTCCACTCGACCACCACACTCGACCGTGTGCTAGGAGGGACTCGATCGGTTGGAAGAAGCAGAAGAGGAGACCACTCGACCATGTACTCGACCGAGCATCTGGTCGAGTTGACCGAGCCGCCTGACTATTTTGTCTTCTAGCCATTTTAGGGCTTCCCCTCTCTCCTTTATAAATCACTTGTACCTCATGGCCGCCCACAAGCGAGGGAGAGTCAGAAATATTATCTAGAACCTAGTATTTTCCCTTTTGGGATATCTACTTTTTCCTTTCTTTTTGTTTTTAGATCTTTTAGCTACTTTGTACCAAAAACCAAGAATCTTTTGATACTTGCTTGTTTCACAACTTTCTAAGTATTGAGTATTTGAGTTTGATTTCTTCTTCAATATTGTAGATATCTATCTCATCTTTCTAGTCATGCAAGTTTCATCATTTTCTGGGTTTATGATTATGTTCATCATATTTAGTGATTGTGAGTAGTGTCTTAGGATCTTAAGGATGGATTAGGTTGGGTAAAAGTTATGGGCTTTTAGATTGATCAAGCTTTATTGTTATAGATCTCTTCTAGATTAGATAGGCTCTATGTTGTTCTTATACTGAGTGGGTAAGAACAGATCTTAAGCTTCTTAGCATCACACCAATGTCTAAGTTGCTAGATAAGGCTAAGTCTAGAGATTATCATTAAGCATGCTAAGAGATTAGATGTTTTGTTTGATTTTTGACAATAGTGATCTGGGTTTTTATGTCTGCTTTTATATGTAATAGCTAGTGAGAGCTAGTCTATGAGTATCTAAGCTCCATTGTTACTACCATGAGAATGGAGTAGCTAGTCTTGGAAGATCACTGTCTAGAGATTAGCTCACTGTTGATTGAGGTTTATTGGTCAATCTAGATAACCATTGCTTAAGCCCAGCCCATGAATCCATCCTTAGGACCTTTCCTTGTTATTTGATTCTCTATTTTCAAGCTTTGTTATTAGTTCCTTGTTTGATTTACTTAGGTTTGCTCTGTTTTCATTGTTGCTCTGTCTTTATTTTACATCCGCACTCTAACTCGACCAACCACTCGATCGAGCATCCGATCGAGTGTCTGCTCAAGCTCCATCCAGAGCTTTTTATTTTAGTTCCTTTACATTCTGCATTTCATCATCATTAGTTGCTGGATAAAATCATTCCTCATATTTGGCTTAACTTAGATAAGTAACCACATCCTAATTACTTGCATCACATCCATTATGGATTGATACCCTTTATGCTGCAACAACATAAGGGTAATTGAAACACCTTGCATCCACCTGTTCATCCATCATCTCTACCATCATTCATCATCACAACCACAAAAGAATATGTTTCATGGATGGTCTCTTCATAACGCACAGGGCAAATGCATCCTCAAAGGTTCTTCAGCCATAGAACCTACATGCTCACCACTTGAAACGGAGGCTATTGCGCTAAGGGAGGCTCTCATTCAGGTCAAGCGCCTTAACTATCAACCAGTAACTTTCTGTGGGGATTCAAGAGTACTTTACAAGTATCTGGAGCAATATAAAAGAGAAGACCGGAAGCCAGCGGACATTGCAGTGATTCAAACATATTTGGAGGATATATTGGCTTTCACTAATGCCTCGCATCGTTTTCTTTACATCAATAGAATGATAATGATATAGCTGATAGATTAGCTAAAACTGCTAGAATAGTGAATTCTCCTTTTACTATCTTTTGAGACTATTAATGTTAGTTAAAAACTCTTGTACAAAGCTTTTACTTAATGTTATGGCTGACAAAAAAAACTCATACGTAACGGCTCTATATATATAAACAAAAATAAATCCTCGAAACCCTTTCATAGCTACACTACACGTAAGAAGATTCTTTCGTAATTCATTCTCTTAACGACAAATACAATAAAATTTCTTTAAATTCTTTACATATGAGACAACATAACAATAAAATTACGTTTTGGTTATCCAGAAAATATTATAACTTGAATCGTACTAAAGGATAATTATATATGAACGTAACCACTCTAAAGGTCAGGTCCTACAAAAGCTAAATTAACATCTCTTAATATAATAGGCAATGGTCTACTTAATTACTACGAAGAAAACAATATATAGATTAGAAGTTTATTTACAGTGGTTTTTTTTTTTTTTTTTGAAACTTAAATGGTTATAGTGGTTGAGGTCAAAATATCTGCTTGGTACTGTTAATAAAATCCCCCTTGATTATTTACTATTCATATGTTATAATATTTGTAGTAGATAGGATCAACAGAAATTTTCAGTTGATTTTAAAGTTGAACCCATAAAATGAACGAGGCTACCAATTTTTTTTTTTTGTTGCTGTTTTGTTATTTTATTTTAAACACTCTCGAGCAATCCATTCTAAGTTCTAAAATACTTCTCATCTCCCAAATGAGAGTTTTTTTGTTTTTTTTTTTTCAACAAACTACCAAATGAGAGTTTATAGCTTTGTCTTTGACTCTTTGTGTATAGAACTGATAGGCTACACCATTGACTATTCTTTTAACCCGTAAAATGCATGGTATTGATCTTGTTTTCACATATTCTTGAACGTAAAGAGGAACTGTTTGTAATTTGGACGACCAAGTTGACGATTAAACAAAAAATTTGTTGTCTTCCAAATTAAATGTCTTGAACTTTTGGTGTTGAGACAAATAAAAAATGTAAATCTTCGTCCTTTGTAATAGTTTTTATTTGGGCTTTTGAGTGTTGGAAGAGCATCCCGAGTAAATCTTAATGTCACTCTGGCATTCAAATTAAAATTCATAAGATCCATGAAAACACATAATTATAAGAATCCGAAAATCCGAATAGCTCAAATTAAATCCGTGTTGATGCCAAGTCAAATCATTACAGAAATTTTAATATATTTGGAGTAAATATCTCTCATACTAAAGTTAATTAATCGATAGAATTTAGCTGTAAAATAGTGCATGCAGCGAAATTTAATGATGGTTAGTTATTTCTTGTAAATTGCCTAGGGTTTAGATATATGACAATAAATCAATAATGTAGGATTGGCAAAATATAGCTGACTAACAAAATAACTACAAATTAATGTAGTAAAATTTTGTCTAGCTAGTTGAAATCTGTGAATGGAGGAATCCAAGAGAAAAAAAAAAAAACTAAAATAACTAGGTAATAGATTAATATTGTAAAGTAACTAAATTAACATCAATGATAGAATGTGCCGACTACTAAAATTATGTGTTCCATATGAAAATATTAAGAAAATTTCCTAGATATTAACTTTGTCAAATATATGCAATTATTATGTATCATAAAAAGTAGGCTGTCAATCCGAAACAAATTTTGTGTCCTTCACATCTCGTACTATATTATTCATCATACTGGAAAAATTACATTGTTTGGGTGGGGAAATTTTATGGATACGGGTAATTGTCAAAGTATGTGGGATAAACTATCCGAATAACCCACATATAGTTTTACAAATATAAAAAAGATAACAAAAAATAATTATTTGTTTCAACAATTATTTCACAAAACTTATTTATTCCACTAATAATAATTCTGTCTTTTTTTTTTCTCAACAAACCTTTAGCCAAAAAAAAAAAAAAAAAA
>NC_025687.1:22027083-22030562 GCF_000633955.1 Camelina sativa | reverse complement strand
AGGATTACGTTACTTTTATTCTTGTTTTCAGCTAAAATTCAGCAAATCTTCCAACACATGTTAGAGTAGACCTTATAAGTCAGTTAACCAAATGCCAAAGACTCTTTTTTTTTTTTTCCTTTGGAGTTGAATGTCATAGTTATTGTCATAGTTATTATTACCAGATAAACAAATTTATTTATTTATGTCAATTTATTACTAATATTATTCATTTATTTTTCCTCTATATTTAAAAGCAAAATGAAGAAAATGCTTTATTATTGACATTTTAAAAAATAAATAAGAAGAAGAGAAGAAAGAAGAAAGAAGAAAGAAGATGCTTTTCTTTTGGAGCTTTATGCTGCAGCAACGTTCTTTAAAATTGTTGACACATTTAACGAAGAGACTGACTCTCTCTCTCTCTCTCTCTCTCTCTCTCTCTCTCTCTGTTTAAACAAATAAAACAAATAAAACACCATTTTTTCCTTTTCTTTCTCAGCTCAGCCACCACTGACCTCATCGCCTTTTTTTTTTTTTCTCACTACAACCACCGTGAAACCAAACCGTAGGGTTCCGATTACTCCCAACAACAGTTTCCAAATCCAAACACCTTCTTAGTAATAATAATAAAACTCGATTCCAGATCTCCATTACCGACAACAATCGCATGTCCAAACACTTCTAAACTTAACGAAAACAACTGAGAAAAGCTTCGTTTTCCACTTCCAGATTTCGTTTCCACAACCTACATTTCTCCGATGTAAGCTTTTTTATTCTCTTGTTCTGTTCTGTCATGGTGTCGTCTCTGTGTTTGTGTGTGTTCTTGACTTAATTTCAAAACTCGATTACAGTGGTTACTGATGTTTTTGTAGAGTTCATTACTAATTCTTTTTTTCTTCTATTTTGTCTTCGATTTAGTGTGTCGGCAAGTTCATTTTACCTTGTTGTTTTTCCTAATTTAGTAACCTGCTTTTTAGAACGATGCAGCCTTCTCAGATTACCTTATCTTTTTTTTCCTCATTCTGCAAAAAAAAAAAAAGAAAACAATTTCATCATGTTACTTTCTCTCTTTTACCTTCTTCTTATTAAATCTCACTTAACAATCATTATCAGATTTACCCGATCTGATTCGCTTCAATCCGATACATTGACTTCGTGTTTTTGGTCCTATAAGTATTAAGTTTAGTTTTGAAGACTATTTAGCTCACTCTGCTTTGTTAATGGCAATGTTTTTAACACTATTTATTGTGAATAAACTTATATAGACTGCGATGGACCGACGAAGCTGGCCGTGGAAGAAAAAGGGGTCTGATAAATCAATCTTAGTGATTGATTCTGCTTCAGCTGATGCTTCTCATTCTCAGATTGAAAAGGTATGTGATTTTGCTTGTTCTGAGTTAGGCTTTAATCAATTTGATGCAATGGTTTTGGTTTTGTTTGTTTTTGGGAACAGGAATCAGTTAAGAAGCCAAAGTATGTTCAGATTTCTGTGGAGCAGTATACACATTTCACTGGTTTGGAAGAACAAGTAAAGACATACGATGTTCAGATTAAATCTTATGAGAAACAAGTTGAGACTTACGAGGAGCGGGTTAAGGATTTCGAAGAACAGATTGATGCGTATGATGAGAAGGTTCATGAGTGTGAAGAACAGGTGCAGAGACTGAACGAAGATGTCGAGGATTTGAATGAAAAGCTCTCTGCTGCTAATGAGGAAATAACTACAAAGGAGGCCTTAGTAAAGCAACACTCCAAGGTTGCTGAAGATGCCGTCTCAGGTATATTACTAACTTCTTCTTTTTTTAATCTTACTACCAGTGAATGTTTATGTTGCAATCTAGAGTAAAGTGTTATAGCTTTTTGTTGTTGCTTCAGGTTGGGAAAAAGCTGATGCGGAAGCTTTGACATTGAAAAATACACTGGAGACTGTTACTCTCTCGAAACTTACAGCTGAAGACCGTGCAGCACATTTAGATGGAGCGTTGAAAGAGTGTATGAGACAGATACGGAACTTGAAGAAAGACCATGAAGTGAAACTGCATGATGTTGCTTTAAGCAAGACCAAGCAGATTGAAAAAATAACAATGGAGTTTGAAAAGAGGATGTGTGACTATGAACAGGAGCTGCTAAGGTCTGCAGCGGATAGTGATGCCTTATCGAGAACTTTACAGGAGCGGTCCAACATGCTAGTTAAAATCAGTGAGGAGAAGTCACGAGCTGATGCTGAAATAGAGACCCTGAAGAGCAATCTAGAAATGTGCGAAAGAGAAATAAAATCTCTCAAGTACGAAGTCCATGTAGTTTCTAAAGAGCTGGAGATACGTAATGAAGAAAAGAACATGTGTATTAGATCTGCAGAATCTGCCAACAAGCAACACTTGGAAGGGGTAAAGAAAATAGCAAAGTTGGAAGGAGAATGCCAGAGACTGAGAAGTCTTGTGAGAAAGAAGTTGCCAGGCCCAGCTGCACTTGCTCAAATGAAGCTTGAGGTTGAGAACTTAGGCAGGGATAGTGGTGATGCCAGGCAAAAGAGGTCTCCCGTGAAGGTTTCTAGTCCATGCAAGTCACCGGGGGGATACTCATCAACAGGGTCTGAATTTTCTCTCGACAGTTCACAGAAATTCCAAAAGGAAAATGAATTTCTAACAGAACGTTTACTTGCGATGGAAGAAGAGACGAAGATGCTGAAAGAAGCCTTGGCAAAGCGGAACAGTGAGTTGTTGGAGTCACGGGATCTTTGTGCTCAGAGCACTAGTAAGCTTCAGACCTTAGAAGCTCAACTGCAGCAAAATAACTCTCAGAAGTCCTCACTTGAAGTGTGTCCAAATCTGAATACGAGCAATCCATCAAGCTCAATCTCTGTTTCTGAAGATGGGAATGACGATTCTGGTAGCTGCAGTGGATCTTTGTCGACAAATCCATCATTACAGACAAAGAAGGAGAAGGAGATGGCGGCTTTGGAGAGGGTTGAAAGTGTTAGTAGTCATGTAGAGCTTATGGATGATTTTCTTGAAATGGAGAAATTAGCTTGTTTGCCAAATCAACCTAGCAGTAATGGTAGTATGGATTCCAAGGATTGTTCAGTTGATCAAAAGCCAGAACAGGTGACTCTTGACGCTCATACCGAACTTGAGGAGTCCGATAGAGGTAGTCCGGCGGCAGTGATGGAATTTAGATCGAGGTTATCAAAGGTAGTTGAATCTGTATCTACTGATGCTGACCTCCAAAAGATAGTTGCGGATATAAATTGCATTTTGCAAGATGTGAATGCTTGTATGGACCAGGAAAAGCCTTCTGAGGTGCAGGTTCATCCTGAAGAAGTGTCAGATTTATGTCCAGAACAAAATCTGGTTGAAGATTGTCATTTGGCTGAACAAAAGCTGCAGAGTATTATTCACCAAGATTTGAAAATTGCAGTGTCTCGGATTCATGATTTTGTTTTGTTGCTTAGAAATGAGGTCAGGGCAGGTCATCAGGACACAGCCATTGAAGGAAATGAT
>NC_025687.1:22020748-22026311 GCF_000633955.1 Camelina sativa | reverse complement strand
TTGTATGGACCAGGAAAAGCCTTCTGAGGTGCAGGTTCATCCTGAAGAAGTGTCAGATTTATGTCCAGAACAAAATCTGGTTGAAGATTGTCATTTGGCTGAACAAAAGCTGCAGAGTATTATTCACCAAGATTTGAAAATTGCAGTGTCTCGGATTCATGATTTTGTTTTGTTGCTTAGAAATGAGGTCAGGGCAGGTCATCAGGACACAGCCATTGAAGGAAATGATTTTGTTGAACTGATCGAGGGCTTCTCCGTCACGTTTAACCATGTTTTAAGCGGTGACAAAACTTTGGACGATTTTGTTTCGAATCTTGCTAATGTCTTAAACGAGGCTATGGAGCTAAAGGTAAATTTTAGGGGTCTTGCTTCCTCTGAGGTTGAAACGCTGAGTCCAGATTGCATAGACAAGGTTGCATTACCGGAGAGCAAGGTTGTTGATAAAGATTCATCTCAAGAAATATATCAAAATGGATGTGTTCACAACGAGCCAGGGGTACCATGCGATGAAAACAGAGTTTTGGGGTATGAGACAGACTCCAAATTACAGGAAATAGAAGAGCTGAAATCAGAAAAAGAAAAGATGGCAATGGGTATTGAGGAGCTGAAGTTTCAGTTACAAGAATCTGAGCAGCTGTTAGCTGACATTAGATCACAGTGTGATTATGCTCAGAGGTCAAACAACTTGGCAGATACGCAACTCAGATGTATGACTGAGTCATATAGATCTCTTGAATCACGTGCAGCTGATTTAGAGATCGATGTGAATCAGCTTAAGGAGAAAATACGGAAGTTGGAGAACGAGCTTGAGGATGAAAAGAGAAACCACCAAGAAGCCATTGTCAGGTGCCATGAACTCGAAGAACATATTCAAAGGTGAGTAGTAGTATCAGCTTTACCTGAATATAAGATCAGCCTGGATTTACTTACTGCTTTTTACATGTCTATATTTTCACTTTTTCTCAGCAACAGACACACTTCTTTAGTTGCTGAGGATGACGAAGAAGCTGATATAAAGGGCAAACAGGTAATGTTTTCGCAACGCTTCTCAGACTCTTATTCAATGGCGACCATGTTTGCTTCTAATATTTCAGCTTTATAGACTTGGCTATTTTCTGCATTTCATTTTGTAGCTCTAGATTGTCCAAGTGAATTTGCACCGAAGCTCATTGCTCATTGTGTCATATTCTTATTCAATGCTCATTGTTCACCATACTACATGCAATCAGTTTAGGTGCATGTACTAATCCAATCACAGACACAAAAACAAACACATGCATACATATCTATAGACTTTGCATGCATTGATTCCTGAATCCTTAGGAATCTGAAGGGTAAAAGAAACTAACATGAAAATATGACACAGGAGAGAGAGCTATCGGCAGCAGCTGAGAAGTTAGCGGAGTGTCAAGAAACCATATTTGTGTTGGGGAAGCAGCTGAAATCATTTCGGCCACAACCTGAACAAGTGAGGTCACCACAAAGACAAAATGAGTCCTATTCGGAGGAGGAACTAGGCAACACCACTACCTCGGTCCCCAAGAACTACACCGCAGAAGTGGAAGGAGATTCAGCTGAGACTTGTGTTAACGAGGTCCCCAGATATATGGAGTCACCAAAATGCCCTTCTGATTCAGAGACTAGCGATACAATGACATCGCCATCAAGAGTGGGTTCAAGGCTATCAAGGTCAGGTTCATCTGGCAATCCAACCCCAGAGAAAGCCTCTAGAGGAATCAGCAGGTTCTTCTCGTCCAAATCAGGATATTAAGCCTTAAACAAATAAAAGATGGAAGAAGCTGTGTGTATGTGTACATTGATGAAATTTGTTGTGTGGGATTTTTTTGTTACTTACTTCCTTATCAAACGACATGAGCATTTTAAAATTGATGTTTTGTTATTGAATCAATCAAGAATGTAATATTGCATCAACTTAACCTATTAATCAATTACCCACATTTCACTTATGCAAATCAAGACCTATGAAATTAATCTTTTTGTTAGTCTGTTAGTTATAGGTGATTAGGCCAATAACCAAAATACAAAATGACATTAAAATAGTACAATAAAGCTAAATGGATGAAATTAACCATACATTTGTAACATTAATTTATACGAGCTAGCATGAGAGAAAATTTACCTTTTGTTCTTCTTATTCACACACATAATAAGAACATATTTATTAGTCTTAGAAGAAGTTTATTTTATTCGTCTCATAATTTTTTGTTGTTGCTTTTGATATCATAACGGTTCTAATGTAATAAGACGGTAGCTATATGTGTTTCTTTTCTTTTTCTTTTGCATATGGCTTTTTTGAACTTTTTGAACTGTACAAAATACGCAAGAAAGGGATTTTGATTGAGATTGCCCTCTATTTATTAGAAGAACATATAGAATGATATTATTGCCTTGTATCAATTCTATTAAATCAACACTACATATTCATTTAAAGTCATTTTGGTACCTTTTCGAAATTAAAATTATGTCATATGCAAAACAAAAAGTATGTTAATGTAAAATTGTGAACTTAAATAATTTGCAAAACAAAAAGTATTAGCAATTACTTCCTTTTATCCTTTAACTTGTTCTCGGTTAGTTATTCAATATTATTCAATTGCAAAAGTTATTTCCACATCACTTGATATTATCTTTACAATTTTCGAGTTTCAAATAACACCAATATTTTCAACTAACATCCTAAAAAAATATAATAAAATTTTGGCTCTTGTTTAAAATAAGTCTGGTTTGGACATTTAAATCTATGAATATGGTAATGGAGTTTGGTATGGTACCTGAAAAAAAAAATATCTTAACATTCTTTGAATACATTTTTGGATGATTCTAATTGTCGGATCGATTTTAATTCGAATAAAAAACAGATTGCACTAATCAGACCATCATTCATTATAATCTTAGTCGAAATTGATAACTTTCCTATTATTTCGATAACAAATATGAGCTTCTAATGGAATTCTACTATATTAGTTGATAACTACAAATATGAAACTAATTTTATAAAGTGTAAAAAATTACATTGTCATGCCATTAATCTTAACTCTTCAAGCAAATGTTTAATTTTTCAGTAAGAGTAAAAATATAATTTTAATATTAGACTAATAAAATATTTTAAATAATTATTAAAAAATATTATTTTTCACTCTAATTAATTATGGACAAAATTACTAATTAATCTTTCAAAATTGTAACCAATAAAAGTTTTAAAAATTAATATTTTATATCTAAATATACGATATGGTTATTTTTAATAACTATAATTGGAAAATTTTGTTAAAATTATAAATTATGATTCTCCAATCATATTTAAAAGTTTTCATGTTTAAAATATAATAAAAGGTTTCATGTTTAAAATAAGTTTGATTTGGACATTTGAATGTACGAATATGTTAATAGAGTCTGGTATGGTATATTGGTATCTGAAAAAAAAATATCTTAACATTTTTAATACATGTTAATAGAATTGTCGGATCGGTTTAATTCAGAAAAAAAATCTGATTGCACTAATCGGATCATCATTCATTATTATCTTAGTCGAAATAGAAAACTATCATATTATTCCGATAACAAATATGAGCTTCTAATGAAATCATACTATATTAATTGAGAAGTACAAATATGACACTAACGTTATAGATTGTTAAAAGTTACATTGTCATGCCATTAGACTTAACTATTANTATGGTTATTTTTAATAACTATAATTGGAAAATTTTGTTAAAATTATAAATTATGATTCTCCAATCATATTTAAAAGTTTTCATGTTTAAAATATAATAAAAGGTTTCATGTTTAAAATAAGTTTGATTTGGACATTTGAATGTACGAATATGTTAATAGAGTCTGGTATGGTATATTGGTATCTGAAAAAAAAATATCTTAACATTTTTAATACATGTTAATAGAATTGTCGGATCGGTTTAATTCAGAAAAAAAATCTGATTGCACTAATCGGATCATCATTCATTATTATCTTAGTCGAAATAGAAAACTATCATATTATTCCGATAACAAATATGAGCTTCTAATGAAATCATACTATATTAATTGAGAAGTACAAATATGACACTAACGTTATAGATTGTTAAAAGTTACATTGTCATGCCATTAGACTTAACTATTAAGGCAAATGTTTAATTTTTCAGTAATAAAAATATAATTTTAATATTAGACTTATAAAATATTGTAAATAATAATTAATTACCTAAAATATTATTTCTCTCTCTAAATAATTATGGACTAAAATTACTAATTAATTTTTAAAAATTGTAAACCAATCAAAATTTTAAAAATTAAGATTTTATATCTAAGTATACAATATTATTATTTTTAATAACTATATTTGAAAAAAAAAATATTTTAAGTTATGATTCTCCAGTCACCTTTTTTTTTAATTTCATTTACAAATTGTTTTGAATTATCATATAATACAAATTCCAATAATACGATAAAAAAAAAATATTGTCACAACCGAGGTTCGAACCCTGATCTTATACATGTGGACAGAAACCCTTACTACTCGATCCAGCTCAAAAATTGCAAGATTCAACAATGAGCGTCTTCAGATTTATCGAATTCCGAGAAAACACTTCCATTACCAGATCCACGAGTTAGATTCAAACAAAGAACAAAAATCATAGCCAGAGATTCATTGCTCAAGCTAACGGACTTGCAATCACATGAGAGAGCAAGCTTAATCACCAAATCGAATCCATTGAATATTGACGCCAGGAAAGAGAAAATCTCATCCTTAGCATCTAGAGATAACTGATGACGAGACTGAATTACGGCGTCGAACAGTGGTGGAGGAAGCTCAAGTGAGCGCTGTAGTTGAGGGAGGTAGCCAAAGATGAATTTTGTGCGAGTTCAATTCTTTTTGTTACGTCTAAGCTATAGTTATATGATTGAACAAAAAGTGTTGCATGGGATCCACCAAGTCCGAGATAGCAATGTCCAATTAGTCACGAATGCCATCAAACTTGATATGATCTCCAGCGTCATACATTCCTTTCGACAAGTCGATGTTTGTTTCATTTCCACAAAATCTTACTAGCGTTCCAGCTTGTAAATTAAATAAAAGAAGAGAAGATTAAACTCAGATAACTAATTTTAAACTTGGAACCCTCTGTGTTTTCTGACATGATGCTGACACAAGTTGCTACTAAATTTTGAACTATTGTCCAAATCAGATGGCTGGTAAATGATTCTGAGATTGATGTGAATCTGCTTAAGGAAAAAGATACGGAAGTTGTAGAACGAGTTTGAGGATTAAAAACGCAGCCATCATAAAGTCGTTGTGACGTGCCATGAACTAGAAGAACAAATTCAAAGGTGAACAGTATCAGCTTTACTAGAATGTGAAAGAGCCTAGATGTTCCCATTTCTCGTACTTCTTATGATCAAGTTTTGTGTTAATTAGCCTGGATGTTTTATACGTATATATTTTCACTTTATCCTAGAAACAGAAACACTTCTTTGGTTGCGACGAGTGACGACTGAGATCAAGAGCAAACAGGTAAATTTTCCCATGCTTCTCAACTTTTGTTCC